>NW_022197577.1:294462-338125 GCF_009176525.2 Contarinia nasturtii
CTCTCTCTCTCTCTCTCTCTCTCTCTCTCTCTCTCTCTCTCTCTCTCTCTCTCTCTCTCTGTATGTACATTATCGAAAAGAGCAAATTTATAATCGAAACAGTGGTTCGCTTTAATTCAATACTCGAGTGTAGAATTTCCGTTGAGGATAACACAGAGATAGAGGAACATATTCGAAATACGGTAAATTTGCAATTTCCATTAGAACAGGAGTTTCGACGACGAAAAGAGTGTACAGAAGTTATAAACTAAGTATAATGTGTCCATAAATATCAATAATAAGCGATGGAATCAAAACGAAAATAGCAAACCAGCGGCCGCAAATCGAACACGTACTTTTGCCCATACACATAAACATACATTCATACTGGTGCTGATTTCGACCCCACACACCGTCGTACACCCGAAAATCCTATCAATTTGGCCGATTGAAGAGCATCGGGGAGCGCACGTCTTTACCATTGATAAAATATGAATGCAATTCGATATTATTCGTGTGCATTGTTGGCGCTGTATTTTCAATTATCATGCTCATTGGGTGAGTACCAACCACTTCAGTATATCTCTCATCAATTTAGACAATCCCAATTCAATACTTGTAATTGCTTTTTGTTCTCGGCTCATGGACGGTTTTTTTTCTCTTCTTTATTCATTGTTCATGTCTATTTTTTCATTTGCTTTCTCTTCCCCGATCACGAAACTCATTTTAAATGATATCAATGGGTTCGAATTTCTTTTTATTTGCTCATTTTATTTGTTCAATTTTGTGTTTATCCATTTGTTCGACTGACGTTTAAACTTAATTTTCGGAAAATAGTAATAACAAAAATGGCACGAAAAAACGGTATGAAAGTAGCATAACAATTGAAATGCATCATCGATAAACTGGCGAAAATAAATAGTAAACAAAGAATTTCAACTATTTTACTCGCCAGATATTCTGGTTATTGCAATGGTGTTTTATGTGCACTTCATTCACTTCGAAACTGCAATTTAATTTAATTGTAATTTATTTCCATTCGATTGCATTCGGAATTTCTATCCTGCTCACGCTTTGTTCGTCATTCATTTGTTGTTTGTCGGGATATGCGATATTTTTTTTTACTGCAAATATAAGCTTGACTTTGATTCAACTGCTACTGCGTTGATTCAATGAGGCTTTTATCTCTTTTCGCGGTTATGCAGTACATTTTCATTTTTTCCCTTCGCACTTTGTTATTTTAATTTGTCTTGTTAATTTCCACATCAATTTGTATTTAATTAAATTTTCATTGTTCACCATGGTAATTTCATAAAATTTAATGAGAAAAATCGAACATGCATATACAATATGGTGGAAATAGTATTTTTCGGTTACGATTAATGTTTCTATCGGCGTTCACGTCAAATAACCATTAAAATCAATTTTCACCGCTCACTTAAAACCATCATCCACTAAAAAAAACTTTGGTCAGAAATTGAAAACCAACGAAAATGAATACAGCATGGAATAGGGCTGACAAACTAGCAACGCCATCATTTTTCATGATTTTATAGACATTTCAAGCTTTTGACGGTTAGATTTGAATTTTTTGAGGTCAACCTACTATGTGTAAAATATGTATTCGCAATTTTAAAGTTTTAGGCGAAATAAATAATGTTCGCAACAACGAAAAAAATGAAGCATTAGTAAGTTTGTGTTTTTTGAGAGCCAGCCTTAGTTTGAGGGTAACTTTACGAAGAGTTACTTTTTGAAGTAGTCCATTTAAAATTTATTGCTTTACAAAGTTTTGTGTGTGTATGTTTGGCAGCGACATGTAATGAAAAGTCAATTGATTTGTTACGAGATGAATTGGGCGAAAAGTTTCTTTTTGCGTAATTTGTTGAGCCCACTTTGGTTTTTGGTTTTTGTAAATTCTCCCTTTCTCTCTCTATCTGCCTCTCTCTTCGTTTGCGTTGATTCTTAATTGATTTAGTTTCGAAGTTAAAGGTGAGCTCACTCATTTTAAACTCCCCAACTGATTTACTTGGCAAATTATTCATTTAGTGAAAAAGTGGTTCGTCGCAAAAATGTGTGTTTGATAGAAAATTAGCGGCACAATCAAGCAAAGAACGTTCATCAACTTTTCCACTTGAAACTTTCCAATATTTGTGCTTCTTTAACTTTTAAAATATGAATGTGCATAAGTTTGTGCACAGTTTCGAAAGTTGTTCTTATGCATGAAAAATCAAACAAACTCACAATTAACGAAAATTGCAAAGCGCAAAAAAATACCATATTTATATGCACCGACGCCAAAGTGGTGAAGTGATGGCAAGCTCATTTTTCTACTTTGTGTGCAAATGCGATCACACGGCGTGTAAATATTTGACTATGAATTGCAGAAAATTCGCTTCACTAAATCTTATATGTGCGCTATCGTCGCTTTTCTTCTCGTCAACGGGAACTTTTCCATTCCTTTTTTTTGCCGTTCGTTTTTTTCGGCATTGCATAATAATTCGGGTTTGTTGCTTCCGGTTGAGTTGGATCGTTCAATACGAATTCATCATGTATTCAGTCGTCAGTGGGCTGTGAAATTGGTAAAAAGCTGTTTTCTGCCATTTTTTCTTCACTTATTTTTCCATTCGTCTTAAATAAACCGAATTTTCGTCGGTTTTTTTTTTGTCTTTATGATGACTGGGAAAATTTCGACGTTTTCCCCAATGGAATTGAGTTGTGTGCCACATTCGTACGTGCAATCATTTGCAAGAAAAATGGGAATTCAACTAAACAAACAACGAGAAAGATGACGATGACTATGATGCCAATGTCGATCGGAGAGAAAGTTTCCATTTCCTTTCTCTCTCGGCGGCGGTGTTTGCTTTTCTTAAGTGCACACACAAAACTCAAGTGCTCTTATTGGAACAATTTCATGGCGCATCTCAATTTAAACGCTTTGCCTCTTAAATGTATTATTTTTTTTACGAACGTTATATTGAGCTGACTATTCATTCATTTGACGAAGTAGCCAGCTCTCATTAGTCTCTGTATATAGATATCTAAAATACCAAAATAGAACTCTAAACCCAGAGACAAATATTGGAATTCAACATTGGTGTTGTCACCATTCGAAATGTAACTGAATTTTTTCGAATCATTTTAAACGAATAGTCAGCTCAATATAGTGCTTGATTTTTTTCATCGTCAAACTCAGAGAATAATTTTAAATCGTTGCAAACCAAAATCAGGCAGTTTAATGGTAAATTTAATGGAAACGAACACCAGAGGAAAAAAAACTGAAAATTAAAGTGACCAGAAAGTGAAAAAAATGGTTTGTTTGTGAAAAATGGCCTTTGTGTAAAACGAATCCAGACTCGATGGATTCAATGATTGTTTTGTGCAAAGTGCAGTGGTTCGAAATAAATGAGTGAAATGAAATATGTACGGTTGGGTATGAAAGCGATTCGATGTGTTTTCGAAATGTACACACATTCTAAGCATGTGATAATCATGCATATTGATGTGGTTTGAATGTAGTACATGTGTTTCTATTTTGCAGTAGCATTGCAACAAGATACCATCCATGAGTACATGCTTATTCAATTTTATTCGATGCACTCAAGTCACACATTCAGTGTGAGGATATGCATTGGGTTTTCTTCTCGTGCAACCATTTTCCGCAGATTATATTTCTTGGCATTTTCCTTTGGCTGCTGCAATCGAATATTAGGATGCTGTTACGCATTTTTTTTGCTTCTTCTTCTCTTTCCCTCTTTCGCTCTCTGTTTCGTTCGTTTATAAATCTGATATGGCAGTCATGCCATTCTTCTTGAGCAATTGAATAGTTGGAGTATGCTATTAAATAAAGTTAATATGCTGTTGCAATCAAACACTTATCTTTTAGTGTTACTACATGTCGTTTGCTTAAAAGCATTTTACACTTGTGTGCTTGAACTTGTACGAACACACACATGCACACGCTCATCGCGTGTCGACTTTTTGAGGTGGTTTAAAGAGTGTGTCGATGACATCTCTTGAAATCGCTTATGCGACACATTTTCGGCTACAATCTAGTTAATAATTTCACTTCAATAAAATTTTTGCTGCACTTAAACTTCTGCTTCTTTATTATTTCATTATATTGAATGGAACTAATCGATAAAGTGAAGGTTAATGGTTTCTTTTAAGCCATTTCATCGGAAGTATGAGAAAATGTTCATCATAAATTTTTGTTGAAAATACTGGTGCTTTTTTAAAGCTTCCAAACCAAATAAATTTATCGCATAAATACATAATATATCGAAGCAGATGACACAAAGCCCCCAAATAATTAAAATACGTATGTTAACATTGGTGATATTTATGCAATGGAAACTGGGATATAATGTGTTTGATTTAAATATTACATGATGTTTGTGATGGTATTTTGGCGATGGCTTAAATTGTCTACGGAATAAAAGTAGCAACAAGAAAATATCCTTACAACTCGGAAGGCGTCAGACATTTACATGGCAAATTTCACAGACGAAATGTATATTGTGTCGAATGAAATGCAAACGAAAACGCGATGACATACAATGAATGGCAAAAATTGTAAGCCATGCCCATAAATAATTCACGATCTCAATTTGTGTTTATATTTGTTCCAAGAAAGATTCGAGCAAGGGGGGAGCGGAAAAGTGTTTCCCTCAAAATGCATAACCGTAATGTTCACCTCTGAATCCACAATGAGCATATGAGACAAATGTTTACTTTCTTACTGCTTCCAAACAATATTTCCATCGTTTTATAAAATTTATAAAATATAAATTGTGCTTGATAAGTTGGTTGTGAGAACAAGCATTGCACGATGTTGAAAACTTTGTCTTGATGGCATTACAATACACACACAGAGAGATAGAGAATTTGTATATCTGTGCAATGATAAATCGAAACGCATCACACATATGCTTCACTCGTGTGTCGCTTCGCAAAGCGTTTGTGTCGTAAATTCTTCAGCTAACTTTTAAATCTGATTCATCTTCAACTAGAATTGCATTTGCATTTTATATATATTTTCCCAACTAAATCTGATATATTCCATTGAGACGTGCGAACAACGACGACGACGACACAACATATGCTGCTCAATGTCGATTTTGTTTATCACAAAGCCAGTGAATTTATTCACTTCAATTTTATTTACTCAACTTATAATAATAAATGGCTTGACGCCATCAAGTATGTATTGGTTTTGTTGTCGGTTATCTTTTCCATTTTTGATGTCAATCTTCATTTGATTTTGATGAGCATAGAACAGCAGCAGCTCGTCTCTCTTGTGTGATGAATTCTCATGTGATGCAAAAAGATATTTTCGTATTTTAGACAAACAATTTAAACAAATTTTGCGATGGTTTTTATTTGAATTGTATTTGATTGAGAGATTTTATTTTCTATGTATTCTTTTTGCAGCACCGCATGAGCTGACCTTTTTGATCATTAGTCAGAATTACTCGTTCAGCGCGAATTTGGCAACTGAACTCAAACAGAACATTTTGAATCAACACCGAATCGAAGCATTCTTAAATAATAATGAGGTAAGTTAGATTGATTTGAAAATAAAATTGGTTCATGATTTCAAAAATGGATATGTTTTATATAAAGAACAGCATTTCAAATTGATGAGATCATGAATGATGATGGTTTTTGAAATGGTTTTCATTTTTATCAATTTCAAAAACTCTTTATTCTCGTCGTTTATTCTTTGTTTTTGTGTGTGTGTGTGGTTTTTCTTTGTTTTGACAGATCGATGCGGTGCAACAACCAAAAATTATATTGTCACATGAAACATTCAGCAGTGCCGGATCGTGGGCAATAACACCAATTTTGGCATCATCGACTGAATATATCGATAAAATGATTTTTTCATCTCGCAACATAAATACATCACAAAAATCAAATGCGCAACCAGCCAATGTGACAACAGATGCACCATCAGCATCACCCAAGGCATCCCAAACAAAATGGCTCATTTTATGCGAAGATCAAAGTATCGTCGATTTGAAAGCTTTAATAAATAATCTCAAAAACGAAGACTACACAAAAGTGAGTTCAATTCTCATACATTTGCTTCAAATTTTTTTTTTGCTCTCTCCATCTATCTCTCGCTCTATCTTGTGCAAATGCTGAATCGCTAGAGATAGACGGTATATGTAATCCATCGAATCGTGAGCATGTCGAGGACCACTGCAGATTGCTCACTATAAAGCAGTTTGGTAATAAAATACAGGCAACTGTGCAAAACAAGAAAAAACGAACGAACTACAAGTGCACCGAAATAAGCAAAAAAAAGCGACTCATACCGATGGAATAATAATAAAGACAAAAACGGTAGTATGAAATATTGAACGAGATGCGAACAAAAAAAAAAAGAAAACATGCGAAATATATGCTCTCGTAAAAAAAAATTGTGCAACGTTGGCTTTGTGTGCCAGAGAGCTTTATTCAAGTTCAACAACAAAAAAATGGCTCCTCTATCTCTGTATTGCTTGAAATGAGAATCGAAAAAATATGCTCATAGAATACAAGATGCCAACATATTGCTCACATCTTGTGTATGTGTGTTCTGCATCACGTGCACTTGTTTTCCCTACATGAATGAACATAAATGTTATACATTCGCTTTCTCAATACGCACAAATAGGACACAAGCCATTGTTCATCTCATTTTTATGAGAAAATATTGCCCTTTATCACCGAGCGAGAAAAAAAAAGCATGATGTGCACACTAATTTCATTTTACAAATTGTACGAAGTCAAAAAAATGCCATGATTGCAACAAAGAATTCATACAGCAGATGCACTTTTCTTTTTAACAAACCATTTTACATATAACATGAAACGGGTTTGAATTGAAGCAATTTTATACTTACTTTTTGGTAGTGGGCAATTTTTTTTATTACAAATGTTTCGTTCTTAAATTAGAATATGTTGTCGGTCTGAATTTTGTGAATAGCAAATTGAATCAACATAAAATATAACACAAAATTGATAGGGAAAAAAACAATGTTGCGATGCTGAAACGAAGAACAGCATGAACTGCATTCACTCATTCGTGTTGATTTACAAGAAATATGCATAAAAATATTCTGAGGTCTTAATTTAATTGAACAGACTGGTATAACTTTAAACATTTTCACGTGTCACTTACTCAATTAAAATGTAATTAATTAATTGAAAAATCAATTACAAATCGAACGAAAATCGAGTTTGAGTTTATTTTAACATTTGCTACAACACCATTTAAATAACAAGATTATTGTTTTGCTATTTTGGTATTTGGTCCAAATATTAATTACAAATAACAATTTATCATTTTGTATTGAAATATGAATGGAAGCTATGAAGTTCGAATGAACATTGTTCGAATTTATAAATTGAATTTATACATTTTTCCTAACATATCAACTTGATTATTGAAAATTCATTTTTTTTTACATTGAACGAAGTTGTCTCCTTATGAAATTCTCATCCTAAGTACAGCGATGTTCATTATGACATTCTCGCATCACAGGAACATTTCGAAAAAAAATTGTAATTTTGCCGTCAAAAAAAATGAAAAAAGTTTTAAATTTCATCTCAATATTCAAAGAGTAAGAAATTATCGTTTTCTTTTTCGTCGCGTGAAAAAGCTTGTGTTCAGTACTTTTCGCTCTTTTGAAGATAAAGAAATATCGATAAGTTATTAAGTTAATTTAAAAAAAAAGACTCTCGTGGAATGAAATGGCGATTCATATTTTCAGGCATGGTGTTCATTCCCAAAAAAAACTCCCAACAAGAAACACTTTAAAATTGTCTGCTCCAATTCCATCTGGATAGAAGATGTTATCTGCGGATACTTTTAAAGTGGCAATTTTGAATGTACGAAATTATGCACTTTGCACAAACCGTGACGAAAAGTAGTTTCGTTTATAGTAAAAGGAAGAAAAAACCGACTGAAATAAAAACTGAACGAACAAAAAAAAATTCTATATTACAGGATACATTTCTGGGGTACCCGCTTTCCGATTCAACCGCTACGATAATTCATCACTTCGCATTTTTTGAAAATCCTTCTTGGTTTTTGTATCCATTATTCCGGGCCGGTGTTGCGATTTCCATTCCGCTGCTGAAAAAGTGAGTATTTTATCCGAAAGTAAGAGATGAAGAAAAAAAACGTTGTGGAAAAATTATTATTTGATTGTTCAACGTGGAAAAGTACATATGTGCAATGCCATGTGTGTATGCATGTTGTATCTATAATGGAACACCTTTAACAAATGGTGTTTTGTTGACTTCGCTGGCATGCGAAATGTTTCTTTTAAAATTAAATTTTATATTCACATTCGTTTCGACTTTAAATTAGGCAGTTAATGTGACTGTGTAAAAGGCGGTTTAATGTATTTCTCGTATTTTCGCTGCTCAGTTTTACCTCTCTTTAAAATGACTAACATCCAAATGTTATTCAATTCTGAAAATGTTTCCGAAATAGAATGATATTCAATTCAAATTTTCTTGGGATAACTACCAAACAAAAAATGAATTGAAATAAACGATAAAGTTGTTGATACTGATTAAAATTTACCGCCACCGAATCCAAAGTTTTAATTACAAACTTTGTAAAGTGTTCAAGCTGTGAGAGAGGAACAATGAAAATACTTGTAAATATTATGTAAATATCGCTTTCGTGACGTCGACAACGACGTCAACAACGATGGAAAGTAGATAATTGACATTCAGTTTATCCATGTTTACGATAAAACAAGCATCCATTCAATTACACAACGTTGCGTGATTGCAAAAACCACTTGTTATTCCGTTTGCTCTATGAAAATCATTCAAGCTTTTAAAATTTTTCCCTCTGAATTTATATATTACACAGACTTGCCGAGCGTGTGAGAAGCGAAAAGAATGTGTCCGACTTTTTCATTGATGCTTCGCATGAATTGTCACTATTTGCATGGAACAAGGGCAAAGGCCATCAACTGACCGAAGCACCGTATTTTTGTTTGGATAGAAAATCAAGTAAAACGAGCAAATCATCAACGTTAGTCAGACAAGTGGGTGAAGGAAACGGATGTGCAATTTACAGTCGGAATCATGATGACAGCATTACCCAATCCCATTTGTATTCGCTTGACACAGCAACCGGAACGACTAAGCCATCATTTGTAAGTGTGCCTCCGAAAAATTATTATTTTACATGACATCGTACCATAAACACATACACATGTATGGAGGAGCTAATAAAAGAGGTTGACACATCAAAAATTAAACGCCAACAAACAAAGTGATTGTTATGCTGCTTTGATAAGGTCGCAATTTAAATGGTATCATTTCGTTGTGCCATGTTATGTGTAGTGCATAAAATATATGTGCTGTGTTGACTGATGTCTTCACTTTTTGCTTTGCATCAAAATAAATGTTGGCTTCGCTTTGTATTCACGGCAATATGAACACATACACACACGTTCAGCATAGCAATAACATCATTTTGACTCGTTTTACAGTACAAAAATGGACTTATAAATTATCAAATGCCAACAAACGGAATCAACAATATTTTGAGCCACATACATTTATTCCGTTGTATTGGGCGCTGCTTTCCACCACTTTTTTTCCACTCTGTTTTTTTGTTGTTGTTGTTCCATTTGCCGGCGTAATTGAAATGGCACATTTGCCATACCATACTGTATACCAACACAAAGCACAGATGTATTGTACACTAACTAGCAGATAAATCTCGCAAAGTGGAAAAACGGAAAAGTTTCCTTTGATGCATGCTGCTTTTTTTCGCTCTTGCGTTGTTTTGTTTGTTTATTTCAAATGGTGTGTTTTTATTCCCTTTTCCGTTAGCAAACATTTTCTTGTTTATAGTATTTTGAAGTCTTTTCTCCATATGTTGCAACTCGACCATAAATTGCTGCGTCGGTCGTAAGCAATTGTGTGTTGAGACATTCGCGCAAATCATTTTCATTTTCTTTACCTTTGTACCACTGATTTTTCCACACAGATTTTTTTCTCGCACTAATACATTTTCTGTTTTGCCAGTATTTGTTTTATTCGTCGTGTGTGTATCTGTGTGTGTTTGTCGATTCCTTTAATAAACTTGGGCAAACATTAAACAAAAGCATTTCCACTCTCTGCCTTCCGGCTACTCACGCGATATATGCAATTGGTCAAGAGGTTTTTCATTAGAAACATAATATTACTGTACTGATATTGTCTTTCTTTGTTTCGTTACACATCTTTCTACGTGGATCTTGATAGATGCCTTAAGAAATATTGCTTTAGTTCCCATTCTAATGAAAATATAATACTGTTAAATTAAATGTATAAACAAAGATAAGATTTTGACTTCACGAGCAGTCATTGTGTTTGTTTTTTTCATTTGCTATTTCACGGAGATGTTATGTATTACATTAATTTCTATTTTTAGAGACCGATCGATGTGTCAATTAATCAAATATTCTTTGCGGTTAAAACATGGTCGAATAATCATGATGACCGTATACCGGTGATTCAACGAACGTGGGCCAAAGAAACAAAGCACATTCGATATTACAGCGATATTGCTGGTAAAATTTTATTGATTTTTTATGTTTTTCAATTTTGCGCGCTTTTTTGTTTTGCCCAAACACAGTTTTTCCAGTAAAATTATCGATCTCTGTTTCTCTCTCTTTCATTTGACTTTTTAATGATTGGATAGATTCAACGATACCAACAACAAGTACAAATATAGAGAACACAGATCATGGGCACTGTGCCAAAACATTACAGATTTTACAGATGGTGTGGCAGGAGATAATAGAAAATAAGCAACTGAACCAAATCAAATATGTAGTTTTAAGTGATGACGATACTTTATTTAGGTACGTTTTCGACGGAAAAAAATATATCATGTAATTCGTTATTTTTATTGCAAAATTTAACATGATTAAATTAATGAAAATATTTGGACAATCATAAATTAGCTCGCTAATTTCAATTTATTACTATTTCCCTCTCTCTCTCTGTCTGTCTCTCTCTCTCTCTGTCTCTCTCTCTCTCTCTCTCTTTGCACACATTCAGTGTGTCAACATTGCTGATATACCTGAAGCGATTCGATGCAAATGCGGATGTTTATCTTGGCGAGCGATATGGTTATCAGTTGCTTTCTTCGAACGGTTTTAATTACATAACTGGTGGCGGTGGAATCGTATTCAGTTTGAGCGTCATTGAGAAAATTGTACATATTTGCCGATGTCCCGATATTTCATCACCAGATGACATGATTATTGCACTATGCTTGCAACGCATTGGCATCGAACCAATTCACTCATCACGTTTTCATCAAGTACGGCCTGGTTAAATTGTTTCATCATGATGACGTATCAATCACAATATTACGTTTTTATTACTCTCTCTCTCTTTTGGTTTTTTTTTCCTTTACAGGCACGACCAATTGATTACCCCGAGGAGGTTTTATTGTACAATAGGCCAATTTCATTTCACAAATTTTGGCAAATAGATCCGTATTATGTATACGAAAATTGGTTGCGACAAACCAACGCGATCGCAGCTGAATCAAATAAATACAAGCTGAGAGTCGGCAATGAATATTGCAGTAAAAATCAAAACGAATTATGCCACAGAAACATTTATGATGGAAACAATTAAACTTTAAATCACTTTCACTAAATAGTTGGAATTGAGTTCAATTTACAAAAAAAAAAAAAAAAAAAACAAATCCTAATTTTCTTTATGTTCAAACTAAGGCTGTTAAATGAAATAAAAGATCAAAGAAACGAGATTGCTAACGAAATATTATTGTTTTATTCAACCATTTCTTTATTTTCATTGCATTATCACTTTTCTTTCAATTTATCTCGACATTCAATATAGATACAAAATAGTTTAAAACCGTCATATTATTTTCGGAACAAGAAACGAAGAAGAACAAAAATAAAACAAAATCGAAATTTCAACACCACTGCATGTGAACATCAAATGATAGAAGCTTTTGGTTTTGCGTTGAACATTTTTGAATCGAACTATTCAAAACAGATTTTGATCTGATTTTAATATAACAGATTTAATACATCAGTTAATTCGTCTTTTCAAATCATTTCTATCTGTTTGAGTGCATTTTCCGTTATTTGGATTGAGAATGAAAAAACTATTTAAACAGTTGAATTCGTTGAATCTTTTTCGAATAGATGGCGCTGTTATCGTAATTCCATTGACATTTCAATCTGTCGACTGGATAAAAGAGGCCTTAATAATCAATTGAGTAGCAATACAATGACAGAAGTTTGTTGAAGACATCAGCCTAATCGTTCATCAAATGTAATTTTTTTGTTTTCATTTTGTTTCGTTGTTGACTTTCAATTTGATTCGAATAATTTGAGGTGTGGCAATAAAATTCAATGCAAATGGAGTACAATTCAGCATCAAAAAATGCCAGCTCCAATTCATTGGACACCGACTCAAAATCATCATCGCCGAGCTCAAAACAGGGTGGTGACACAATGGTATGTAAATAATATTGAGCAGAAAAAAAGATATTTTTTCTCGCATACACACACACATGCATGTGTGCATATAATATGAATAATTACATTTTAAATTCGGTTTTGTAATTTGTTTGTGTATAGGTGCCAAATAGTAATTTATTTACATTATTATCGGGTGAAAAAACACAAGACATGAAAAATGATGTTACATACATTTGCCCGTACAATGGTCCAGTCCGCGGAACACTTACAATCACCAATTACCGGTTACACTTTCGATCGATTCCGATTAGCGAAAAACAAAAAGATCCAATGATCATAGTTGATGTTCCGTTGGGTGTTGTATCGCGCGTTGAAAAAGTTGGCGGTGTTAGTTCACGCGGTGAAAATTCCTATGGTATCGATATATTTTGCAAAGATATGCGAAATTTGCGATTTGCCCACAAACAAGAAAATCATTCACGACGTACCGTCTTCGAAAAATTACAAATGTACGCATTCCCATTGTCATACAATGAAAAATTATTTGCGTTCTCATACAAAGAAACATTCCCAGAAGATGGATGGACGGTTTACGAACCGATTGCTGAACTCAGACGAATGGTATATTGCTTTCTTTTTCTTCCGTCTAAATAATCACTTGCAATAATTGATAATGTCATTGTTTTTATTCTGTAGGGCGTTAATATGGCTAATAACGATACGTGGCGAATCACGCGAATCAACGACAATTATGAAATATGTGATAGCTACCCAGCCGTATGGGCAGTTCCAAAAACCGCATCAGACGAATTGTTGAAGCAAACGAGTATGTTTCGTTCAAAGAATCGATTGCCAGTGCTTAGCTGGATTCATCCAAATTCATTGGCCACCATCACACGATGCTCACAACCGTTGGTCGGTGTGAGTGGCAAACGCAGCTCGGAAGACGAACATTATCTGACATGCATTATGGAAGCAAATGCACAATCTGACAAATTATCCATCATGGATGCTCGACCCAGTTCGAATGCTATAGCGAATAAAGCCAAAGGAGGCGGGTATGTATTTACTCTAATTCGATGACCGAAAAAATGTCAGAGAAAAAAAAACTAATTTTTTTCAGTTACGAAGCCGAAGATGCATATCAAAATGTTGAAGTGATTTTCCTCGATATTCACAATATTCATGTGATGCGTGAGAGCCTACGAAAACTAAAGGAAATCTGTTTCCCGGCAAATGATGATCAAAAGTGGCTAACAGCTGTTGAAAGTACTCTATGGTTAAAGCACATCAAGTGTATTCTAGCTGGTGCCGTTCGTATTGTAGACAAGGTACTTCTAAAAAACACTTGCTTTCATTTATTTTGGCACCTGATGTTTATTTTGGCACCTGGTGTTTGTTTGTTATTTTCCAGATCGAAAATATGAGTACATCAGTTGTTATACATTGTTCGGATGGCTGGGATCGTACATCGCAACTTTCCGCATTGGCAATGTTGTTGCTTGATCCATACTATCGAACAATAAAAGGTTTTGAAGTGCTCATCGAAAAAGAGTGGTTGTCATTCGGTCATAAATTTCAACAAAGAATTGGTCATGGTGACAACCATCATTCGGACGCCGATCGATCTCCAGTCTTTTTACAATTTATCGACTGTGTTTGGCAAGTGGGCAAGCAATATCCACATGCCCTCGAGTTTAATGAACATTTTCTAATCACCATTTTGGATCATCTATACTCGTGCCGATTCGGCACATTTTTGTGCAATACTGAACGTGAACGGGTTACAGAGAGTAAGTTTTTAACTCGAATCACCTTTTTTTCTATTTATAAACATGAAATTCTTTGTTAATTTACAGAGCTCAAGGAAAATACGGTATCGTTGTGGTCATTTATCAATGCATCGAGTGACCAATATCGTAATCCCATTTACGGTGGTCGTCAGTGTCCCATTGAAATGGTATTGAAACCAATCGCAAGTATGCGTCACATTCGTCTATGGCGAGGTCTTTACTGCCGTTGGAATCCATGCATGCGTGCTCGGGATCCGGTATATCAACGAACCCGTGAACTACTCGCTCTACAAGAACAACTTCAAAAACAAACGGATGAATTTCGATTAGAAAAGAACCAAAAATCGGCGAATCAAGGTTGTCGATTGGCATCGCCACTTCATTAAAACGACCCGCTGTGCTTCACAAATAAATAAAACAATTTTTTTTTGTTTGCGTCAGCCGCTAAAAATTCACTTTACATACGAATAACATAGATTTTTATTGATATAATTACTTAGAGAGTATGTATTAAATCCAATACACATTTTATATGCAAACAATGAATAGCATTTAATTTGATTCTCATTGATAGAAGCTAAATATAAAATAGTTTTCTAACCAAATAAATCCGTAATTTTGAATTTAATATCTTAATGCTTGACAAATGAATGCAGAGGTCGCAAATGCGACGAATTCGTGTCTGTCACATTCGTGTGCGACAGAAATCGTTTTGACAGTGGAGAGGATTTGTTCGGTCGCTGGCAAAGTCATATTGAAAAGGAATTCTCGCACACAGGAATGCGATGGATAACATGAAAAGGATTGAAATATGCGGGAAACGAAAAGTCTACACACACATACACGCGCAAAATATACACATGTATATATAGAATTCGCGATGCGAATGTGACGGCGTATGTGCGCATATGTGTATGTGTCAGTGACCGCATACTGGAAGTGGATGAGATGATATAGAACAAACAATACAAAGTACACGAAAGCGCGTTCAATTCGAATCGGCGGCACATTAACACATATATGCGGTGAGAGCCGAGAATACAAACGCGTCGCTCTCTCGTTCGCCTCCGCAATTCCAACACAATATGCACACGGTACATTCGGTGTCGAAAAATCTACGCACACATCCATGGATAATACCAACAACGAACCGAAGCAGACATAATACATAAAAGTTTATTCTACTTCTTCTTCTTATTTTCCCTTGTAATGTTTTTTTTTCTTCTCTTCTTTATTCTCTTTGCTCTTCTCTCGCACAATTCGATTCACATTGAGCATTGCTCGCAATCAATACGCGATGAAAATTAATAACTAATGCAGAAAATACACTGATTTAGTCATAGAAATTAAGTGATTTAGCAATTAATTGTGCGGTTTTTGTTAAACAATTGTGCATTTTGTGTTTGTGCACCTCAAAAAATTCATATAATGAATTGGTGAATATTTTCCGACGCGCAAAATTTTAGCTGCAAAATTGATACAGTGCAAGCAGAGAAAAAAGTGAATAAAAAAAAGGTTAGTTGTTAGGTTCAATTGAATGAAACGTTTATTTGATTGATCGGATTGTTTTTCGTTTAAATCTTGGTGTCGTTGTTGTTGTGATATTTTGAAACTAAAAAAAAATTAACAAATTTACTAATTAGCGCTCTATGATATTTTATTCGACAGTGCATTGTATTTTCAATATTTGCCATTTATCGTGCTGCAATATGTGAGTGTCACACAATTACAGTATATATACATATTGTATACTTCGCTTGGTAGCACAGATTTCGATAGAATAGCAGCAGTAGCAACAACAACAACGACAACGACGACAATTGGCTAGAATAACATATTTTTTCATTCACACAGTTGTTTTGGACCATTTTTTTTCTTCTTCTCTGTACTGTGTGCATTGGGCGCCATCATTATCGCAACGCACTACAAATAAAATTTGCGCGAATAAATGAAATTCATAAACGCCATACTATTGCTTTGTTGTCGTGTTTATAAACAGAAAATGTGATCAAATCACAAGACATGCAAACAGACAGATGAGATCAAATATTCGTATTCTCATTAGAATCGTATTGGAATTATGTGAAAGCCGTACAAAATGTAATTGCACAGCGCCATTCGATCGCATAGCAAAACAAAACAACACACAAAAGCAAAATATTGAGAGAGTGTGAGCGACTGTGAATGAGAGAAAAGAAAAATAATAACGAACCGCACACATCTTACGTTTGGTTTGTAGTGAATTAAGACCGTGTGTCAAACGTCGCAATAAAATTAATGTACGAAAGCAACAAAAAATGTAGCAAAACATTTGTTAGCGTTGTACGACAAACGAACGAAACGTATAATTTCTCGCATCTTCTCAGGTAATGACATCTCTTTTTTTCAGCATAAATTGTGCGTAATTTTTTATGTTATCTCGTAAATTCGGCCGTCATTGAAAACGCAATGTGATGTCTGACAAAGTTTTTTTTTCAATTTATTCATTCATTCATTCTCCTAGTCGATTGGGTGAGAACATTTATATTTTGAACTTTGCGCGCCATCCGATAACAATCGAATTGTTTTTAAAAGAAATTGAATAAAGTGTACGAAGGATGGCTTCCATTCCAACGTTAGGAGGTGAGTTTTATTTATGAAGAATCAATATTCCATTGTTAATATTTTGATATATTAATAAAAAATTGGCCCGAACATTGTTGTGCCGACAAAAGCCATAGACGACGACAAAATCTGGACTTCATATCACATGAAAAATAATATTTCTTTGTGTTCGGTCATTCAATAAAATAGTCCACAAAAGAAAGTTTCATATACGTTTATTGATTTACACGGCAATGGTTTTCGATGCCATACGAAAAAAAAAAAAACAATAATAAATGAATTCATTGACCTTTAACATTTTTGGCTTATTTTTAGGTCATCATTTGGTGAATCAACAACATAGCAATATGCAAAATAGTAGCGGAACATCACATCCAAACTCACAACAGCTACAGGAACGTCATTCGCAAATCAATCCACAATCATCGGAAGCGGTCAACAATGGCAATCCCAAGAAACGAATGCTGTCCCAACAACAACAACAGCAGCAGCAGCAACAACATCAGCAGCAGCAACACCAACATCAAATGGTAGTCCATTCAATTATTTTGCCATTTATCTCAACATAAATGGTTCATTTTTATAATTTTTTATATCTAAAATCAAAATAGCAATCGCAACAAATGCCCCCACATCATCAAGAGCATGCACAAATTACCCCACATGCAGCTCAATCAGGCCTACCGATTCCCATTCACCATCCGATTAGCGTAAGACTAGATGCCCCTCCTCTCCTCACTTTAAAGCATATATTGATTATGTTTTGGTTTTGTTTACAGCAATTGTTTGCCATCGATCCGCATGGTCAACAAACAATTAAAACGGAAAATGATAAATTTTATCATTTTCCAACACATTCGATGGGTAAACCGCAAATTTTATCGGACACAAAACTTCCGCCAGCACAAATGTTTGATGTTCGAAACGCCGATGGACAAATTGTGCATGTCAATATCGAAGATATTAATCAATTTTTAACGTATCACGAAGTATTTGGAAAAATTGGTAATACCGATCATGCATTTTCGGCCACATCCAATTCGCTCACAATTCCACCAATTGCTTCCGCACCAGTATCAAATGCACAAACAACACCAATTCCACCGACGTCGATTCAAACAAATTCACAGTCACAATCGACACCGTTGGTGATTCCGAAAATCGAAAATATCAACACGTCTGGAGCGAATTCGAATTCGATATCAGTTAGTACCACATCAAATGTGACGAACAATTCATCGACAGCAACCTGTGTAACAGCCGGCACAAGTGATGATTCGACCGCGATGCCATCACCCGGTATGCACACATGCGATATTTGTGGAAAAGTATTCGCATTCAAATATCAATTTATTGGTATGTATTTTAACGGGGGCGATATTGTGTGTGTGTGTGTGATCTGAAAAAAATTAAAATATATATTTCAATGGATTTTCTTCAGTTCATCGCCGTTATCATAATGAACGGAAGCCATTTATTTGCCAAGTTTGCGGTCAAGCATTCACAACGTCTGTTGACCTAACATCGCATGGTAAAATTCACGAAGGAGTTAAAATGTTCATATGCAATGTATGTTTTAACGTTTTTGCAAACGATGCTAGTCTTGAGAGGCATATGAAACGACACTCCACTGATAAACCATTTGGTATGTATGCCTTTCTTGTTTCTAGACACTAGAGTTGCTAACAATAATCGGTTTTCTTTGCAGGATGTACGGTTTGTCAGAAAACTTTTGGAAGAAAAGAACATTTGGGTGGGTATAAATGTCCTTATGAAATAAGTCGGTTTTCAAAATTTGTCATTTATAATTACTTTATTTTAGATAACCATTTTCGTTCGCATTCCGGTGAAACACCTTTTCGGTGGGTATTTTTAGCTTTTGCTTAAGTATAAATAGTGAGCATGAGACATGCTATTTTATTTCATAGGTGTGTTTTGATTGCATATGAACTCATTTCCAATTGCTATTTTATTTTCAGGTGTCAATACTGTGCCAAGTGTTTTACGCGCCGCGAGCATATGCAGAATCATGTTCGAAAGTAAGTGGGTCTTAGAGGGGCCAAAAGTGCTCGTTTCTTGTTTCATTTCGAAGATGGAACTTACATTTGTACTTTTTATGTTGACACAGGCATACTGGAGACACTCCTTTCAAATGCGACATCTGCAAGAAGTCTTTTACGCGTAAGGAGCACTACCTGAATCACTACTTGTACGAGCCGCAACTTAATCCTTAAAAGAAAAGTTTGAATATGATTAATATGTTTGTTTTTTTGCAGGTGGCATACTGGTGAGACACCTCATACATGCAACGTATGTGGCAAAAAGTACACTCGCAAAGGTACGCAAAAACAGGCTCTATTTTGAAAATCAATCATGATTTGTTTGAACCATTGTGAGAGAAACTAATTACAATATTCATTTCTAGAGCACCTAGCAAACCATCAACGTTCACATTCAGGAGAGAATCCATTCCGGTGTGAGATTTGCGGCAAATGTTTCAGTCGAAAGGGTAAGCTCTAAAAACCACAACACCCTGATTCGCAAAAATACTTATTAAACATTTTCTTTTCTAGAGCATTTTACAAATCACATACTTTGGTAAGAAGCCCAAATGACAAAATGTACTTGGTTGGCCCATTCATTCTGTTTTGGCATTAGAAAAGAATTACGAAGCATATAACTAAATGTTTATCTATTTAATAATAGGCACACTGGTGAGACACCTCATCGTTGCGATTTCTGTTCCAAGACGTTCACACGCAAAGAACATCTACTTAACCATGTATGTTCTTTTTTAATTTTTTTTCTTACGTATGAATGCATATGAAATGAAATAAACTATTTTTATGCCAATCGGTAGGTTCGTCAACATACAAACGAGTCTCCACATCGATGTAAGTGACAAAAATAGTGTCGACATCAAAAATAAATGTAACCGGCTAAAAATAATTTGATTCACCTGTTCTAAAAGCGATGAATTGAATTGTTTTACGCACTCAACTACTTGCATTAAATAATAATATGAACTATTTTTATGACATCCGTAGGTACTTACTGCATGAAATCATTCACAAGACGTGAACATTTAATCAATCATACACGCCAGCACACAGGTATGTTTTTGTTATTTTCTAACATTTTTACCGCAATCATTTTCATTTTTATGTTAATTTATAGGGGAGACACCATTTAAATGCGAATTTTGTCCGAAGGCATTTGCGCGCAAAGATCATCTTCAAAATCATCGTAATCAAGTAATTATTCATGACTTTTTGAGCAAAGACATGTTTATGCTTTTGACTGGGTGTTTATTTATCATTCATAAATTTTCTTTTAATTCACAATTCAGCATACAGGACAGTCGCTTCATAAGTGTGTGTATTGCAGCAAGAGTTTCTCACGCAAAGAGCACCTTAAAAATCATCAAGTACATTTTAACTATTGAATTATATTCAAATTGATTACTATACCGTTTATTTTGCATTTAATTTTAGGTTAAACACACCGGTATATCTCCATATCAGGTATAGACAGATAGAACCAACATTTTGAACTCAAACCTTATTGCTTCATTTATTTTTTGTATATTTCAGTGTAAATTCTGTAACAAAATATTTTCGAGACGTGAACATTTGAGTGAGTGTGATTCATTTTCAATTTTTCCATTCAATATTAACAATACAATGTTATTAATTTCAATCATTTTTCAGATAATCATGAAATGATACATACTGGTAAGCAAATTGACATAAATTTATCATATTTTAAATGAAAATGTCCATTTTTTACTCATACACTTCAACCTTCTTTTTTTTCTGGAAAAATAGGTCTTAGTCCTCATAAATGTGTGTACTGTGACAAGGTAAGAAATATGATTAAAAAAATTGTGTTTGACTGAGTGTTGAAATACATACTTCCAAAATATTTGTTTCTATGCCCTTTGTGTATCAAATTGACTAATGTCAAAAATCGTACCCAAACACCAAAGGGCATGGAGACAGTATGTTGAAATTCAATTGACCAAGTATTTTGAAATTATTTATTTGAACACTCGAAAAACGTCATTTTGCAGAAAAATAATGCATTTTATTCAAATTAATGAACGGTACCAGTGCTAATTCAATTGATTTATCTTTGTTTTTCGTCAGGCATTCACGCGAAAAGAGCATCTGAATAATCACCTAAAAGTTCGTTTTGGTCTTCTAAAGATTAGATTGCGTTGTTTTTGACCCCATAATACTTTTTTCCTATTTTTTCTTAGCATCATTCTCCTGATAATCCACTGATTTGTACGGTATGCAATAAGTCATTCTCGCGGAAAGAATCTTTAGTATCACATATGAGGTTTGTGTAAGGGTTCCAACCCATATCCGCCGTCTACCAAGTAAACTAAACATTTGATATTTACATTTCAGTCGTTGCCATACCGGAGAGAGGCCCTATGCGTGTGAAACGTGTGGAAAATCCTTCCCACTCAAAGGAAATTTGCTCTTCCATCAACGTAGCCATAATAAGGGAGTTAAAGCTGAACGACCATTCCGTTGTGATCTCTGCCCAAAGGATTTTATATCAAAAGGGCATTTGGTGTCACATAGACGATCACAGTAATTACATTCATTTGAATAGATTTGAATTGAATGAGTTTTAAAATAAAATTTTCTATTTTTAGTACTGGAGAAAAGCCATTCGGATGCAGTCAATGTGGCAAGGCATTCATTGGAAAGGGGAATCTTTTGCGTCACGTCAAGAAAACGCATCCAAATATCACAGATGTTCAAAGCATCAGTGAGTAAACTCGATAAATTCATCTGATTGTCAACTTTTCAATATTTCGATTAACATTTTCAGTGATGCAAGCAAAAGCAAAAGCAAAAATAGCGACCAGCTCGGCGGCAGTGAGTAATCAAACAACGTCGACAACATCAATTCCGCCGTCATCGGTGCCAGCTGTGGTCACATCGGCAATCACAACCCAGCCGATGCACGGCAATCAGGTGACCATTCATTCGGGTCCGATTCAAACAGCTGCCCCATCGAATCCACAACAACAATCTCAGCCACCACCCCATAATATTGTTGCACCGCATATTCCAATTCTGATGGATCCATTGGTTCAAAGCAACTACTTAATTAGCATCTAAATGGAACAAACATATTATATAGTAAGACATTGCTTACTCATTATCCAAACGCATTATTTACTGTTTTTTTTCTTTCTTTGAATGTAAGTTAAAGCTGGTATTAACTGAACATGATTATCGAGTTATCTGTAGAAAAGTAAATACCATTATTGTTTGCAAGAGCAACGATAGAAGTGATAGATATATTAACTGTGCTAACTTTGGTCAAACCTTTTTTTATATATATATATTGTACCCACTTTCATTGATTTTTTTTTAAATACAAAAATATAATCTCTATGTGATTATAGTAAAAGTCTCCTCTCACCTATTCATCGTTTTTTTATAAGAAAATTGACTCGAATTTGCATTCCAATAATCTTCAGAGAGAATAGTGAATACACCATTTAATCCGTGGTGCCAGTTGCTTGCAAATTAATACGAGTCAATCAATAATACGAGCAATTTTCACAAAAAAACCCCAACAATTGTCTTTGCCATTTGAAAGTTTGGCCGTTGAAAAAAATTCTCAACTGTCTAAATAAACAAAAAAAGTCAACGATTCAAGTGTACCTTGATATCGAAGCAAAAAATAAATAAATACTAATAGTCACTGTGAATATTTTAAGTTTTTCCTATAAACTTTTTCCGAAAGTGAAATTCCTATTTTCGAACGAATTTAAGTGAAATAAAAACTGAACGTTTTGTTATGAATAGAACAAATGGAAACATTTTAATTATACAAGAATGTGTGAAATTTTAACTATATTTTTTTTATAAGTTATAAGGTATTTTTGTAGTGATTTTTTTTTTTTGAATATGATTTTTTTTATTACCTAATTGTATTGTTATAGAAAAGACTAATTATTACTTTTTTTCCATTTACATTTCTCTATTGGAAAAGTCATTTATTTTATCTTGAAAAAATACAACCGAAACTATGAAATTTATTCATAAACTTATTATCAAAGTAAAATATAAAAACAATATATATAATTCTATATATGCACTATAGAATGATCTTTCTACATCGTAGATAAGCAGAAGAGGATTCATGGTAGCAATTCAGTTGTGTCATATTTTGAGAATGAAATGTGTTAAGAGATAACAACATTATGGTTACGAAGTAGTAAATAATATTATTTAGATAGTTGAATGCAGACTTCCTTGAAAATTGTAGTGATTATCATCCATCTAAACCCATATATATGTAATATGTGAAGATTTTTCACAATTTTGGACAGTGCATTTCGAAGTTCTATTCAAAATTCAATATGTGAGAACAAATGGTAATAATTGGAAGCATATCTGTTTTCATCGAAAGGAATTGATCGTGAAATGTAAACTTTGGAGTTAATTTAGCATTAATTGATTGTCTGAGAATGAATGTGAGACTTCTGCCGAGATATCATTAAAGTGTAACACCTCCATAGAAAAAATCTCAATTGGTGCCACATTTCAATAAGACTCCAGAAGAAATCCCACATTCTTCATTCATTTTCGAATTCAAAATGTAATCCGAAGTTTAAAATTTCTTTAGAAAAAAACCTTTGAACAATTTCTGAAAAAAAAAAAGTTTAGAAATGCTTGTATCATTTGATCTCACAGACAGAATTTGGATAGAAGTTCGAAATACTGAGTGTCCAACACCTGAGAAAATCTACTGATAAGAGTCTTAATCTACTGATAAGACGGCTTCGTAGAAGTATCACACTAAAAAGGATATTCTTTGTTATATTGTAAAAACTAAAAAAACTAGACTGTATGTAGCGCAGCTATTGATTCTATTATAAAGATTAAATATTATTATCAATGATGAAAAGAGAATACGAAACAAATGAGAAATTGTGAAGTGATTTGCAACAAAGTTGTATTAAGATAAATATGAAAGTCAATAAAAGCGCCTAGATCAAACACGATCACGAAGATTCGATATTTTCAATATATGATGAAAACAAAACAAAAAATTAACAAAAATTGACGAATGCGTCAAATTAATATGCAAACGAATAATCATTATAGTGCTAATGATTGAAAATCAATTATGTCTAAATTTGTGTTGAATATTTTGTATATTGGTGCTGAACATCAAAAAAATGAAACAAACACATTTAATCCTAATGTTCCATTGATTATTATCTCATATGATGACTATATTATATATTAAATTCTGTAATCTATGTTTGGATAAAATCTAAATATTCATAATTCAAAAACGCCTGCAGTTTTCATTTGTGTTCATTTATTTCCATTGAAAATTCTGATGACAGTGGTGAAAATTAATAATAGATATTTGAAATCGAATTATGTGCAGATGAGTCTAAAAATCAGTTCGGCAAATCTGAAGGTGCGTTTTCCTAGGCGACGATTGCGATCGTGTACGATTTTTTCTTAAAATCGTTGTCTTAAAAACACAAAACAGTCAATCGCTCACGATTTTATATAGAAATTAACATTGATTACAATCCTTCCCGATCTAGATCAACGATTGAAATCGTCAACGATTACAATCGTTGTTTAGGAAAATGCACCTTAACATCAATAATCTCCAAATAATTCTTTAACGTCGTGTTGGATCCAAATTCGATTTGTGCGAACTTGATTCGTAGCTGACGTTTCTGGACGCATTTGAATAATGTGAGCCATGTGTTTGCTGCATTGATCCATATTGATTGAAAGATGACGAATAATATGAGGATGATGAAGTAATGGTTGATAAATTATGTGCCGTATGTGCCGATGTTATGGATTGGCTTAAATTCAATGGGCTCGAAACAGTTGGTTGTCCAAATGGTGGTTGTGGCATTGAATCATTTGAAATGGATCCCTTTCTTTGTGATGTTGATTTAGCACTGTCACCTTTACCGTCCATTGTAATATGCCTATGATTAAAATGCGCCTGTAAATCTCGTTGTGACAAATATGTTCGACGACATCCGGTCTTTCCATAGCGACTACCGCCATAATTACACATGAAAACCGTTCCCAAACCGGATTGTTCGACGCGTAACACCTTTTCTTTGCATCGTGGACACGATTTAAATGGTTCAGATCGTGCACATAACAAACAAAATACATGTTTGCATGCTATCATTCGGCCATAGATTAAAATCGGTTTATCACATAGATCACAGCAATGAATCATTGGATTCAATACTTTTTCACCAATCAATGACACTTTATGGTCCCATTTTAAGCGAAGCATTGGTTCGGGTGGACCACGGCTTATTGTTGTAAATATTGGTGCTTCCAATTGTGAAATATCCGCTTCCATGTCAACTAAAATAAACAAAAATTAAATTAGAGGCACGATACATTGAATAGTGGTCCGTGTATGACTTACTTTTTGGTGGGAGAATTTCATTCTCTTTTTCCTCGACGGCTGTTGTATCAGGCGGTGGTGCGGCAATTGATTTTTCTGCTTCTTGTGGTTTCTCTTCGATTGATGCATCAGTTTCTTCAATTTCTGGTTGTTCTTGCGATGCTTCTTCATCGGATTCAATTATCTTTGCTTTACGCCCTCTACCACGACCTCTTCTGGCTCTGGTCGATGTCGCTCTTCCTCTTGTCGATCGACCCCTTCCACGGCCACGCTTTGTCGTTCCACTGTCTTCTGTATCCATAGCACAACGCGTTTTTCTCACTTCGGGCCGAATTTTTGCAAATTTTCACCAATAAAATTATATACAAATTTATGTGTACACTACACCTGTCCTTAAACTGAATGGACAGGATAGTCGAATGTTTTTGTGAAATCAAATAAAACCGATATATAAATATAACTATTCGTGCAATTGTTTATTGCATTTATGAATTGAGTGTCGCAACAAGCCCTATGAATGATGGTAATATGTACAACAAAAATAAACCAAAGCCGAATATTTTTGACAGGCGACTGTCATGACAGTTGAGCGATTGGTGTTGCCAGTGCTGTGCGGTTTATTGTAATGTTATTTTGTTTTCAACGCGATTTTCTTCTCATCCACGTATTGCCAACAAACTTACATATATTATATGATAATGAACTTGAGACGCGTCTCACAACTCAGACGAAAGCAATCGATTTGGTGTTACTAATTTTCACCAAATTATGACAAATATGATGCTACAAATTACACCTATCCATTTGTTGATAATATTTACACTGCACTATGTGACTGCCGTATGTGTCTTCCAATAGAAACGGTTATCAGTAATTCGTCTCGACAAATGGATTTATAATACCAAAATCTATTCGCATGTTTCCGATAAACATGTTATTTAAAAATATCTTTAATCACTTTTGCCGAACTGTTGTATTCTGCTACAGACATTTTTCCAGAGAGAATAACATAAACATAAGAAAAATACGGAAAAACTTATTTTTGTTGAAAATATTTCAGATTTTAATAATATAAATTAGAAAATAGCTTGTCTTTTATAGTACATGTGTTTTTTTCTTCAGATTGTATCATTCTTAATTCTCTTAGCCTATGTGAAAGAAAATTGCAGAAATCTCTAATGTCTATTGAACATTGCGAATAAAAATCAAACGAAACATTAAACGAAAATCCTCATTAAGATCGGACAGACAGCGAGACAGACGAAATACGCCAATAGAAATTCCAAACGATATGCTGAACTGAGCGCTTAATTGCTGTAGACGAAATTGTAATTCAAAAGAACGACTGTAATTGATTTAGTATTTTCGGTTTGTAATAAACATTTATTCGCCTAAATGGTTGGGTTTTTTTATCTCTTGAACACTTCTTACAGTTGTACACATTATACACTTTAATTAAAAAAATGATTTACTCTTTAAATTATAATAAGTTGATGGTACATTCTAATGAGTTGAATTCGACAGAGATGTCAAATGTGTTTTTGTGTATGTATTTGATGAATCTGAATTGTGATACTCGTTTAGCATTGTGTTAGACTTTCAATTAAAACATTTCATTTAAATTACAATAATTCGCTCTCAATTTCAACTTAAAAAAACTCCCTTTCAAAAATCCGTTGATTTTGTTTTCAAATCAATGCTCTCAACAAATGCTTACTTCTATGCTAAAGTTGACAATCATTTTTGTTTTAGAATAGAAGTGTACTCATGCCTCCCATTTCGGATTGTTCTTTGACAAAGATTTCAAAGTATTGGTAAATAATGGTGACAGCTAATAGAATACCGGTTCCCGAACCGATGGCGCCCAAGAAATCGGCCAACACAGAAAGAGCTCCAATACACAAACCACCAAAAGCAGCAGCTGTTGGGATGTATCGATTCAATTCGTGAATCATTGAGTTTTCACGATGACCACGCATAACCATGTGTTGTTCTTTCAATTGTTTGGCAACCTAAATCGCATGAAAATGAATTAAACAAACATGAATTAGAATCAAAAATTTAAAAAAAATCGGGTAAATAAATGAAAAAGTGCTTACGTCTTTAGCTGAGCTGCCTGAAACATCGATCCATGTTTTTGAGAAGAAGGCGCATGAGCCCAACATGAAGACGATGTATAACATGGCATGAATTGGATCTTGTAAAATGTGTCCAACACTTTCTGGTGGTGATAGATAGTAGCATAGACCACCAATTGGGTATGAACGAGCTGGGCCGCCACCGCCAACATCAGCCCAGACACCGAGCAAATTGATCAAAAAGTTGCCATGGAATTTAACGGCCAACATTTGTGAGATAACGTATAAATTCGAGACGAGCGCCGATTGTAAAATGATTGGGATGTTTGATGTGTAGAACAATTTAATTGGATAGCTGCTATATTGGCCACGATAACGTGCTGATTTGATTGGAACATCGACACGGAATCCTTGGAAGTATATGACAACAGCAAAAACGAGAACGGTAGCCAACAAGTTCATTAAATTTGGTAAATTTTGACGATAGAAAGCTTCACGTAAACCACGAACTTTGTCTTGACGTGTGGCCAACAAATGGAACAATGCAATGACAGCCCCTTCGAATTCGGTACCACGGCCAGTATTAACGGTAGCCGGTGAGAATGCCTTCCACACAATTGTTTCACAAATATTTGTTGCGATGAATAATGAAATACCCGATCCCAAACCGTAACCTTTTTGCAAAAGTTCGTCCAACAGCAATACAATCAAACCAGCAACAAACAATTGGATGATAATCAATAGACAAACACCAGCGCCGATTTCCGATGGATCACCATACATGCCAGTCATTACATAAACAATGGCTTGACCAACGGTAATTACGATACCAAATAATTTTTGTGCACCATTGAAGAGAGCACGATCTTTTGGTGTGTCACCAACTTCGATTATTTTGGCACCGGCCAACAATTGCATAATCAATCCGGATGTGACAATCGGTGAAATACCCAGTTCCATCAATGTACCACGATTTGAGGCCAAAATCACACGAATCCAATAGAATGGATCAGCCGAATCGGAACTCATAATTCCGAACAATGGAATTTGACAGCATACCAAGAAGATAAACAGCGTTATGGCAGTCCATAGCACCTTTTCTCGGAATTGAATCTAAAATTATTGAAAAAATCACATTGTTTTGTTAATTTTCATTCATGAACTTTTGACAGTGGTTTTTTAAATTGTTGTCAATGCGAATAACTTTCAAAATCAAAATAATGTCAATTGTATCCACGTCGCAAATACCTTTCACTTTACATTCACTTAGATAGTGCATAATAGTAAGGAAATTTTCCAAAAATATATATAAATTAATACGTACCTTTCGCTCTGGTTTTGCGATTTCGGGCAGAATACTGCAGAATGGCTTAATTACTTCCAAAAATTTAACTGCAATTCAAATGATTTTTCTCATTAGTTAAACATTTTTTTGTTTGGAATTTAAAAAAAATGAAAAAAAAATCGTCTCGTAATAAAAGTTCAAATGTGATGGAAATGTTAAAAAACTCGAAATCATTCGTTAACATTCGATGAGTTGAAATAGTTATCTATACAGGTGATAGATTCAAAGTTGGGCGACCGTGGTTTTGTATACGTAAGCAGTGTTAGTCTTACAAATTGGCCTATTTACACATACACTTACTATCAATGAAAGAATACGGTTCAAGAGAAAATCCATAGCTTTAAGAAAAACAAATTTTTTTCTTTCTCTTTTCGCGACATAAAACACAAACCAATTTTTAACACTTTGAACATTATCCACAATAAATTTTTCTCTAACAAACCAAATGATTTTCATAGTTTCTCTTTTTTTTGCTTAAAACACCCAATCAGCTACGATACTTACTTCCCATTTTGTAGAATTTTTCAATACGATTGCTTAATTTTTACAAATAACTGCGAACAAACTAGCGAAACGAAATCGCTATAAATATAAATGAAATTATTTTTCTATGTTTCTTTTGCGTATCTTGGTCTTCGTTTTTTTGGCCAAAAAAATGAAAAAAAAAGTTTAGATTCAACCCGAACACTCTTACTTTACATTCGCGTTGCTTGCTGGTTCGATGTCAAAGAGAATCTGTTCGATTGCATCGAAAGCATTGAGCCGTACACACACGTATTCAACGAAACGTACCGGTTTCTGTCAGTGTGGGCAATACTACTCGACACGTATAACATATTTTGGTCACGTGACCGATTTGTTGGAGCAATTTGGCATTTCGTTGAACAACTCCGAAATTGTCATTTGAACATTTGTCAGTTACCGCATCGAACCAAACTATATCGGTTCACACATTGCGGTTATTCATTTCTACCGATTCAATTCATTTGGGCAAAGCAATATCATGGTTTTTTTTTTTTTTTTTTTGAAAATTAGATGATTTAATTTGATGGAAAATATGCAGCATGAAAAAAATGAGATTTGTTTGAGTTTTTTTTTTGCAATTGAAAAAAAAAAGATTTTTTTCAGTAGAAATCTGTTGATGTTGTGCAAACCGTATTCGGAAAATGAGTTTAGTTATAATGCTGACAGATGCCGCCATTTATGAGGTACACTCGAGACGAAAGCCGCTCACAATACACAATTCATACTCAGTTAAATGTTGTTTAGCACTGTTATTGGACATTTTTTAGATTAGTTTTGTTTTGTCAATTGAAGTAAATTGTTATTTTTCACATTTTCGTCATTTTTTCGTCTAAGTTACTTCACTGACCAAATCTGAATTAATCATTTTCTGTTAATCTGAATTAATTCATGTGCGTATTTTCTAATTGGAAATCTGTTTGCATATCTTCATGTCTAAGCAAGCTCAACCGACTTCTTCCGGACCAAATGACGAGAAAGATGGAATTGTTGCTTGCCATTTAAAAAAAAATATATATTTAAAATCTGCGCCGTGATAGAACTTCGTACAACAGATGTCTCTCCGACGTTATCAAGTGTATATCTTAATATGTCATTTGTGTCAGTGAATACAATTTCAAGACAGCTTTGAATTGTCAACTATCAGCCAGTAATCGACCTAATTACTCACATATTTCAATCTGAACATTCCGTTGATTCTCGATTTTTTGGCTAAAAGTAAACCATCTAAATACACTCCAAGTAATAAATTATAAGCATTTTAACCTCGAACTTAAAATTCATTACATTTAAAAGGTTAGTTAAGATAAAATCCATGCACAAATTTGAATGTGTAACTTTTTGATAAATGGCAGCACAACGGTTCTATTTCATTTTCAAGATATTTTATTATTTGATTCAAGTTAACAGAAAATAATGTCAACTAAACCAGAGACGGTTTTATTGATAAGTGGAAAGAGAAAAAGTGGCAAAGATTATTTGTCAGCTCGATTACTATCAAGGTACTTTTTATTCAGAGAAATTGAACAGAGCAAATTGATAGGTAACCAGTTTTACACTGATTACCATTCAGTTTGTTCTGTTTAATTTCTTTTATTGTCTGTAATGACCATTTAATCGATTTAAAGCAAGCAATACTTACATTTAACACTAAACTTATTGAACTGTTCGATAGATTGGGCGAAGAGAAAGCGGAAATAGTTCGTATATCCGAACCAATAAAATCGCATTGGGCCCAAGAAAAAGGACTAAATTTGAATGAGCTGCTCAGTGATGGTCCGTATAAAGAAAAATACCGCAAAGAAATGATAGTTTGGAGCGATAGTGTTCGTCAACGTGATGCTGGGTTCTTTTGTCGAGTGTCCATCCAAAAAAGTAGGTGAAACTTTCTATTTTTTTTCGAAATCATGAAACATTAACATGGCATTCACCTTCAGGTTCAAAGCCGATTGTAATAGTGAGTGATATTCGGCGTAAGACTGACATTGAATTCTTCCGTGATAATAATTACAACATCAAAACCGTTCGAATTAATGCCAGCAATGCGTTACGGGAGTCCAGGGGTTGGGTATTTCGAAGTGGTATCGATGATGTTCAATCAGAATGCGATTTGGATGACGTCACACAATGGGACCTAGAAATTGAAAACGATGACACACAAGACGTTGAAGTCATTCTTGACAAAATATTGAATTTATTACCATAAATTAGCGATGCTTACTCTCTGGAGCACTTCCGAATCAGGTGGCGGTATCATAAAGACTTACCATTAAAAGCAAATCAATTATCACAGCGTTCAAATCAAAACATTGGGAGTTAGTTTTAAATTGTTTTTTTATTATCAATATATTATAGTTGCATATGTTTTTTTGACTTTTATAAAGAATTTTATTTTACAAATTATTTTGTGGTATTTTGCAGAGACAAAATGTTTGACATTTATACTTCACTCACTCGTGGGGAGACTTCTTCCAATTGTCACACATTTGGTCTCGTGCATTTTGTTTTAAATTAAAATTGTATTCATTTGAAAATTCAATTATTAAATTACATAATTTATTGAATGAACTGTTTTTAAAGGCTTTGTATGCTATTGTTTTTAAAAAAAAATTATACTTTCTTTCACTTGCATTGCATTTGACTTGATTCCGGCGAATCGCTACTAATTCAGTTCATGGGGGGAAAAAAAAGTTTGATAGAATTTTATCAGTCTATTTAATTCAGAACAATTTCTATTGGATTATATGAATTTTTTCTTTCGAAGAGATTCAACTGAAATCAAATAACAAAAGATCACATTGTTCCGTTAATTTAAAAAAAATTCAGTCGATCTATCGTTCCATAATTGTAATTTGCTTTTTAGTCGGTTGGAGTTGATTTTGTTGTTCGTAGCGAATTCAACACTTTTCCTCTTATTCGATTATCCAAAATATCGGTATACACTTAGTCATCTATAAGACTGATGACAACAATGCTTTCTTTATCAGTTTCTATGCTAATCACTAACTTATCGAAATAATTTTGAAGTTTTATGTTGCGAGTGTGTTGATTTAAATAAATAATAATAATTTGTTAACAAATGAAGATGAATGACCAAATGTCTTTTTGTTGTTTGAAATCATTACTTTCCTATTGAGTTTAATTCTATTCTGTACATTTTTTTTTAAATCAAACCACCTTTAAAGAAACATTTGTTGCAATGATTGTGGAAAATTTAAAGTTTTACACATAAAAAAACATGCATTTGAATATGTTATTCTAGATTCTATTTACAACAAATAAAAAAATAGCTTTCTCCCCTGTACGTAGACAGAGTGAATGAAATGAATGAATTTGAAACTAACTGTCGAAATGATAACGGGGAAAATTGTTGTTTTTTTGTTGATAATTTGGCTGTCTCATATGAAAATTGATCAACTTCTGAGTTGATCAGAATGACAGCGCATTAATTCAGTTCGGTCAGGGATATAGGAACCTCATCACAACGTTAGATCGATTGAAATCAGATTGTTTGATGATAACGTTGCAGGCACAATTGTTGAATCGATGTTCATATTCAAATCGTCGGCATAAATGAATGCGGCCGATTGTGGATTATTTGATTGTTCGGTGAGATACGAGTAAATTCTATTTTCTTTATCCTGTTGAAGTTGTTGTTGTAAATTAACCGTTCGATGTGTTGTCTCATACAATTTTGAATGATGTGATTTAATCGGTTTTCTATCTAATAAATTCGATGCTGAATCGCATTGAGTACGTGATGTTGTTAATTGTGGCCGTGAATCAAACATAATCGATTCATTATTCAAATAGTTTTGGGTAGGTACTGAACAATCTACAAATAATAATGTATTATGTAATGGATTGGTTGGAATCGAATGAGCTGGCTGATAAAACGGCGCCATTGTCGAATATTTTTGTCGGGATGACAAACCACTCGTTACGGATGTTTCATGACTTACTTCGGTGAGGCTGCCCATTGATTTATCATCATTATCATCATCATCGTCGCCGTCGTCACCATCATTGCCATCATCATCCGATGAATCAATAACAATGACATCGTTGAATTTCGGTCGTTTATGTGTTGACACTTGTGTTTTTATACTTTCGATTTCTTTGTTTGACAGCCGTTCTACCGTTATGGCTAACGGTTTACATTTACTTTGTTGCAATTGAATCCGTTCCAATTGAATGACAGCTTCGTTGCGCATTTTCGTTGAGAGTTGTCGTCGCGGAAATTTATAACAATGAAATGGCTTTACAGTATTACGAAATGAGCTAATGTTGTAAATAATTGGTTTCTTATCCATAAACTTTGGCCGATTCGAACCGTCTATGGCAAGTGGTGGCGCCGCACAAGATCGTTCATATCGTTCGATACGCTCCCGTATGTAATCACTGTTAATTGGAGCATTTGATTGAGCGATGAGCCGCTGTCCTGCCGGTGATGTGATGGGTATTTGACTTTTTAGCAATGCATTTATAGCGGCAGGGGTTCGCACTCGTTTCACCGCTTTTTTATTTGGCTCTAAATCAATTGTATTGACACAATTATTATTATTAAGTATAGTGTTTTTGCTATTGATATTCATGAGTGCATTTTGTGAGGTTCGTTTGTTCGGTGTTAATGCTTTAATCGGTTTCTTTTCATCAGCCGGAATGTTTTTGCATAATTGAAAATGTTGGAGAAAACTATTTTGTTGTGTGGTTTTATCGATCGGATTTTCAGGCTCTTCTTCATCACAAAATATGACATCATCGTCATCATGACATTGACACGTCTTTTCATGCTCCTGTGAAAAAAAATGAAAGAACAATTGTATCAATATTTAATTCAAATATTTTCTCAATGATTTTTTTTGTTATGAATCGAAAACAATGTATTTACTTGATAAGCGCCCAATGAGTATAGTTCAGCATCGCAATTATCACAGAGATAGATGTCAAATAAGGATTGTTCGACCATTTGATGAGATTCCCCCGATTGTGAGTTTTGCATCTTAGGCATTAACGTCTTTTTGTTATTTACTGGCTGATCGTACAACTAAAGAACAAAAAAACCAACATAAAGAAAGCCGTCAATAAAACACATTGGTATTGAGGAGACAATCAAACACTGATTTCAATTCGGAATAATAAAACACAACAGCATCTTTCTACTACGACGTAAAAATTCGAATAAATAACAACGAAGAAAATGTTTGTGTATCCTCCTCGGTTAGTCATTGGAGTTCGGTTTGTAACTTCTGCGCAACTTTAAAATAATGTAAATAAAGATATACGCACACATTTGTGCGATATTTGATACACTCTATTATATTTTGGGTATTGCGTGTACAAAAATGTTCACCACATCATGTGTAGAAATGTGCGCAAGAATAAAGAGCTGAACAAATACTACACTCGAGTTTGATATTTCATGGACAATTAAAATGCAAGACATTTAACATCTAGAGAGAAAAAAACAAAATTTTACGACATTTTTTTAAAGCATGTGCATTCTAAAATGTATTTTCAACGAAGATAGAATACCCGGAGATAGTTCTATCGACAATTTCCATTATTGAGGTGTAGAGTATATCATGTTCTTTGACTTGAAAGCTAAGAACGAATGTTTTCGTTGCGATAATAGATAGAAGATATTTTTTTTATTTATATCTCAATATTTTCAACAACCAAAACCAGAATCTCTTGTATTTTATCAGTAAAATAGTTAAAAACACTATATACGCTTTGTTCGATTCATGTGTTGACACATGCGGATCAATTCCAAATAAATATTGATAGGGATCTTTTTTTTGAATGAGAACACATGCTTCACTGATCTTATTTTAAAATAACCCTTGTGGAAAATTACTGACTGACTAGTCACTTTACTAATTTAGGACGTTTTTGGCCAACTGAGATTAAAGTTTTTTTAAGTTGATTTGTCTGATTTTTCAGTCAATCCTAGTAGAGAAAAATATAACTTAATTCGACTTCAATCGCAGTTGACTATAGACAAAACTGTCCCAAATTAGTCATCCGTTTACATAGACGACTTCAGTTAAAAAAAAATTCAATTTCAGTCGATTTCAGCTAACCAGTCAGTCAATCACTTTTTTTCCACACGGGAATGCAATAGATTTTAATGTTTTTTTTTTCAACTTGCTCTGTATTATTTCTTATACAAAGTTGAAAAAAGTCCAACTTCTATTTAAAAAATCACACACAGTGCTAAAATCAAATTTTTTTTAACTTATTGCATACAGTGAAGTAATACAATGAAAACTAGATGATTTGTCGTATCAAATTTGGAACTAGTTGACACTCCGTATAAAATTGTATTTTTCCATTTAATTTCATAACAAACATCGTTTCTGTGTATTCTCTTTTGTGCGGTTCTTCTTCGTTTATGCTTTGAAGAAGATCCGCATAAAAGAGAATACACAAAAACGATATTTTATCCGAATTTTATACCGAACACTGTGCGTAAGAATAAGAACATGCAAGCAGCGCCACAATCGAATGCATTTGATTTGAATTATAAATTGAAGCGGTGAGAGTTCGAACTAACCAAATTACACTAACAAAATCTCACTAACATACACGCTCAGTGTTCATTTTATACAACAAGCCATCTAGTTTTCATTGTATGATTTCTTCGTGTGTGGCGGCTTTATTCAAAGCCTATACAGCTAATGAAAAACTCATTAGGTCATTTCAAATTTTATTGGTTTTTTTCCTTCAAATTTTTACGATTGAAAAATTATTTTTCATAAATTATAAATTCAAATTAAAGGTCCAATGGTCTCTCGTATTATCACAAAGTAGAAGCATCATATATTATGTACTCATATAGGTATAGATGTTTACATACAATTTGCATGAAGATTGGTTAGAGCGTTTAACTTGTTGTTTTCGTTCTCTGTTTTCGTGTGAATCGTCTTCATTTGTATTTTTTTAACAAACAAAAAAAACCAAAGGGTTATAGTATCAACAATACATTGAAATGCGATTTAAATAATGAAGCCACAGAAGAGGTGTGCAAAAATGGATATGCAAAAATAAAATATTGCAAATGGTATATATTCTTGAAATTGTATGTTGTTTCCTGTATATATGTGAGTATGAGTCTTCAGTTGTGCTTGCGGTTTAGAATGCGTTTTATCTATTTTAACATGTTTCCGTTGAAACGAGAAATTGCCAAACTTCGAAATTAAAATTACAGCAGAAAAGTTGCAATATTTAACAAATATTCTCCCCTAGATAGTTTAACATATCACCAAATGTCATGTATAAATTGACGAGTCATTGAATTCGAATGTGGTTTTATGTTTGCCTTTTTCCTTTATCTGTCCCATAAAGTTATGATATTAATGTGCATTTCCGCGAGCGTTGTAATACGAGAATCCTTATTTCAAACAATTTCAACACAAGTTATTCAAATAAAAACGTTTACAGTATTATTATTATTCTGTGTGTGTCTATTTCCGTGGCGCGTGTATGTTATACATATCCAATGTCTCTACGTATCTTCTATGTTCTACCTATTTTTACAATACTCACCATATTTTCATTACGGAAAGTCACCAACAACTTGTTACTGCGTCGATCGAACAGTGATGTCGTTGAATTGTAATTGTTGATAAAGCGCAGACTCTCGGCCGTGTATGCGGACAGATTTTCACAGAATCGCAGAAGAAATACACTTTTGTGGAATTGATAGCAGATGGCAACAATTTCCTTAAGCTTATTCAGCCAGCTATCGGTGAAGTCGTCGGGTCGTTTCAATGGTATTGTGAAACGAACATCTTCTGGCCACCATTCTGGTTCCGAATTACTATCCAACATTGGCGATTGAATTTCACCCAATGAACACTGTACCATGAATGGGATGAATTTTTCTAATTGTGATTCGGATATTTTGTCCAGCGATGTTGGGTAACCGCCCGCAAATAACAACGGCAAATTTGAAACCATATTCTCATTTTCATCATTTTCACCTAATTCATGCAGAATATCGCCAGGCATTCTGATCAATTCGTTATTGGCAGCACTCAAAACGGCTTGGAGATCTGAAATGATACAAAGAATCTTACATCAGTGATGGGAAGAGTGGAACGAATTATTTAAATTGAAATAAACGGTTGTATACATAAAAACCAATGAACATAAATGTTTAATGCTGATATAGAACCATAGCTTAACCGAAAAACTTGAACGGAATTCTTTTTGTGGTTTACTGAGTAAACTATCGTAAAAAAAAATTGTAATGAATTTTACTGCTCAGAAAATTTTACACAGCTAATTAAATCAGCTCTAGAGAGTTATTTTATGATTATACTAGTTTTTCAATGCAATTCGATTTATATGATGACGAATTGATTTCTAGAGTAGAAATACATCAACAGCAGGAATTATTCGAAAAATTATTAAACAAAACGGCACATTTTAATGGCTTCGTCAGTTTGGTCACAGTGGCAACGATAATATATACAATTTTTTTCTTACGAAAATCGAATTTGACTACATTTTATTTTATGTGTGGGTATGTATAAATTCAAAGCAATAAGAGCAAATTGTTTGGTGTAAAAATTGGCACACACAAAAAATAGAAGCCTGTTTGATACATTTCTTTCACGTATGAACTGTACTAACTTAGATCGAATAACTGAAGATAACATGTGGTGGTGTTTTCATTCGAATTAACAAAATAATCAAGAAAATACACGTTAAATAAGGACAACCCCTGCGATTTAAAGTAACATCAAAGATTGTTATTGTTCTATTAAAATATCATATACGCAAGCGAAACTGATCATAGTCAACACTGTGATGCATGTTATATACATGCAACAACAACAAACATCACGCAAAACGCTAGCATTGCACATACAAGAGAAGTGTATTCACACCGAGTAAGCATTTCACACAACTCCCTTAGCCAATGTGGTTCAGAATATTTGTTTTCTTTCGAATAAAGTAGACGAGGCACGACTGTGTGAGTGTGCTGCTAAAGACAACTGAGACCAAAAGGGAAAGACAGTGAGAAAGAGAAACAAAAAGTATTCAAGAGAATGAGGCGTATATGACGATGCGAATGTGATATTTGATTTGAATTAACATTTAAAATTGTGATTTTATTTGTTTAGTGACCACTCTATCAAATTTATATTGCAACATTATGTCATACATCCATAAGTTAATAAATGTAAATTTGTAAAATGGAAAATATTTAATTAAAACCAATTTCCATTGCGCGTGCGTTCCTGTTCGAAAGTTACTAAAACCCTTACGACTAATGTTTTCTTTAGTCCAAGACACAAACCGATAAATGTAACTTTGCCAATTTAAAACAACTAGATTACCGCACAACAACATTCAACGGACTAGAAACAATTCTCTTTTATTTTTTCATTTAACCATAAGCTGTGTGTTCGTATGATACATATACTTATAAGTTATTATAGCTCCGTAACGTGTGTTGACTGTACATGTTTCTTAAAAAAAAATCTTATTTTTTGTTTTGTTGTATTCGTTCGTGATCGTAGCGAACATACGGGTTTCGTATGTATTACAGAGATACATCGGTTGTGTGTGACGCGAACGAAACTAACGAATGCCCCCAAAGACAAAAATCACGATACAACGAAAGATGGAAAAATACGACATATTCCATACGCAAAAGAGACGCAATCGTTTTCCATTGAACCTTTAAGGTGGTTTCAAACGGGCATATACACATTGACGCCCAAATATGTGAGCTATGCACACGATGAATGTGTGCGTGTTTTAGTTTTGTTCACTCAGTTGCTCGGTGATATGTTCGATGCGAACAAAGCATGAACGATAGAAACGACATCGTCACTAACATTATTGAAACAAGACGACTCAGCTTAATTATGAAATAAATACGTAACACATTGCCTTAAACCTAGCAACGTTATTTTCAAATAAATTTGGACACTTTTTGTCGGATGAAATTTTGAAAAAAACATGAATTATTGAAAATATAATTTTTTATATATAGAAACCATATTTTTGGCTTGAAAACTCTGGTTTTGGACCCTAAAAAATATGGACTTGTAAATCAAAAATTAATTTTGACATTTGTCAGCACATTCAAAGTGACAGGAAGTCTGAAATTTTAAGGTTTTTGAGCGTAAATTGACACAACAAAGAAAAAACAGTTTTTTAGTTTACACCTTTTTGTCAATTTGCCAGTTGTATTTGACTCTGCGACTGAAGATGACAGCTTATGCCATTGAAACAATTGTATCGCTGTACGATATATATAGTATTCAAATTGACAAAAAGTTGAAAAAAAAATTGTTTTATTTTTTATTTTAATTGAAATAAAGTCGTTTTGTTAAACAAAAATTGACTTTTTCAATTTCTATCTCTTTCTTGCACACACGCAAATATTTTTCCTTGAACTGTCAAAGCTGTTCTGATATTACTTTTTTTTTGTTCGATTTGAAAAATTGAGAAAATACAAAAAAAGAATAAAATTCTTTTAAAATAAATAAAATAAAAAGAACAACTGAGTTCCTAAGGCGGTTCTCAAGATATTATACCCAATATGGTTGTAATGATCGCCATTTTGTGTAACAAACAGCCATTTCGTATAATCAAGTAGCCATTTCGTGTCGTACAAATATTATTCGTTTTTAAGAAAAATTCTTTAAAATAAAAATTAAAATAAAAATTGAAAAATAAAAATGCTGGTTTACCTTGCAGTGCCTTTTGTTGGGTAAGTTTCATTTTAAAAATGATTTTAATCCCAAGCGAAAAGAGAAATTATCGAAAAACTAACTATGAACCGCCGATAGCAATACGGGTTAAAACGTGTTGTTTCTCCGAGGAAGACGAAGATATACTGAAATGGTTTCACTGTAAATGCTCCGATATATGTACATTGAACACACAGTTGCCTTCGTTCGCGCGGAGAATCGAAGCACAGAACGTCGACTATCGTATTCCCCCACTCTCGGCTTTACGTTCAATAGAGAGAACCAACGCACCGTTTATTTTTAAATGAACGGACAATACGCTTACGATATTTGACACTCTCAGAAAATGTTGCACAAACGAAATAGAGTTTTTATTTGAATAAAAGCAACTATTTGCTTTGATGAATAAACAGCATGTGCGAAATATTTTTTTTTTTTTTTGAAAATCCAACAGAAAGCTACCGAAACAGAATCAGTCTTATGAATTCGATAAAATATTAAAACAACTTTTCTATTGAACTCAAAAACAAAGTTTTGAAAATGTGCACACCAAAGTTAAAATAATTTCGATAGAGCAGAGGTTATACTTATACGTAGATAAAGAGAAAAACATTAATCTTTTTGATTATCCGCTTTCTCTTTCCGCTCGTTCGTTTCGTTGGTTCGAGAAGTTTCTCGTGTATGCATTTGTGACTGTGTATGGATGTGTGTGTATGGTACAGAAATTGACAACTGTCATCAATAATAACCATATATATTTTCAGATGGCGTTGTTTATTTACTTTTTTGGTTGAACATTGGGTTGGTGAGGTATTTTTATCAAGACAGCGCTCGAATGATGGTACCGATTTTTATTTATATACTCGCAAATGACTTAAGAGATTTAATTTGTCTTGTTCGTCAATTGAGATCTACTTGAATGATTGTTTATAAGAATTGTATTGATAGTACGAGTAAGAATGAACGAAACAAAGCGAGAGAAAGTTCGAGAGCAGGGAAACGTAGACGTACTTTTGTGCATATTTTCTGTATTCAATTCTTTCATTCGATGATCGTACATGTTTTTTTATCATTTCCAGTCGAATTTTTGAAAGCATTTTAGTTTTCTGACGACCACCATTTGTATTAAAATTGTAAGAAAACTTGTTCTAGCCCATACTCGTAAAAATCGATGAATTCCCGTGTGCAAAAAACTCACTTACAGTCAGTCAAGCATAAATGAATTATTTCGACTATAACTGGCTAAGTTGATTGCTTTTTATATTACAAAATTTCAAATCTTGTCATCAGTCGGCTATTTTAGGGCGTTAGTCGTTTGAATGCAAAGTTAAAAAAACACTCGAAATTGAGATAGTTAGCCAATATTTTTACACACGGGCATTTGTAGTATTCCCGGGCGAATCGTTCAGGGATTCGAATATCTAACATTTTACCACATTGGCAATGCAAAATCATCGATGTGGATGTTTCCTTTTGGAATATTTTCATGTTAAAATATAAATGCAATGGTTTGAATTATGAGTTTCTAGAGATAATATTGAACAATTACAACTGCTGTACAATTTTCATATTATTAACAATTAATGGATTTCACTTTCAACTGAATCTTAATGATTTTTTAATTTGGAATGAACGGGAAATGTTCGAAAAAATCAATTTAAACAGTTCTTTCAATCAATATTGAGTCTTTGTTTGTTCGTTATTTGGGTGGGTTTATTTTGCAGGGCATACTAGAGTTATATAAAATATACGATTTTAATGTTATAGTTCAGTGTTTATTCGTTTTCGTTCATAGGCAGCACTGTATTAGATGACAAGACATAAAATAGTAATATATAATTTTAGCAACCTGGACAAAAGAAATATATTTTATTCAAAACAAAAAACAATTATGCTATTATTGTTATATTTTCCACGGAATTTCAGGTCACTTGTTGGAAAGAAAATAAGCTAGCGTGAGAATTTAATAAAATTTATCGAAAACATACTGAAGAAATACTTGCTGAGTGAAATGCTGACTTTGTAAGTTTGATCACATTTTTTTCGGAGAAACAATGAATTTCAAACTAGAAATGGGGCCAACAATTTTGAATGAAATTTTTTATAATATTATATCCATTTCTCATAAGTTTTTAACTTATTTGAATAATGTATATTTTTAACGTTGTTTGTTAATTATTAAAAATATTTTTTAATGAAAAACATACACAGTACAAAAAAACCATCCGATATTATACAAAAAACGACATATTGGGCGCGGCGCGTTCACGCAATTTTGGGAATAGAAATGCTATTACCATACGTTTATTCAACGTGTAAGTCTGTACTGTTCGAAGAAGATCCACACAAAGAGGAACGAAAAAAATGACGAAAATTTGTATGGTCATTGGATTTCTATACCTAAAATCGCTTGAAGCTGCGTACCATAGTATTTTTCGCATAGCATCGGATGATATTTTCTTATTGTGCAGCTCAATTATGTGCTGGGACGAATCAATACAGATGAGTCCAGATTATTTCTATCTGGTGACACATACTAAACACAGTTTCTTGGATATTGAGATATGCTACCTAAATTTTGGTCAAGGATCTGAACATATGACCTTATAAACTCTAAGTTCAGTCCAAATCGAAATTAACAGAACTGTCTCGTAACAGCGTCACTACCGAAAATACAAACTTTGACTCGTCTGTGAATATGACTGCCTACACAGAGAGAAATTTATTGCGGTTTGTTGCTACATTTTGGGAAACGTCAAAACACAACCACTATTGTTTTCTACTAATTATTTTCTACGATATTTCGGGCATAAATTCTCCATTAGATTTGTATGGGGGGAAATTGTAACCGGTCACTATTTTTCCCACTCATTTTTTTTATTCAATTGTCAATATTTATGCTGCGGGCATGTATAGAAGAACCTTCTTTTCTACAGTGGTACTGTTTTGACGTTTCTCAAAAATGTAGTAGTAAATCCTAGTGTTTTTCTCTCTGTCTAAGTATGAGTTTTCACTTTTTGAATCAAAAACCCTGGCAAATTCGAATAAATTCCAATAATTTTCGTGAAAATATTTTCTGACCGAAATCAGGGTCTGACCGAAATTAACTCGATTAAAAAAAATCTCCCAGTCCAGATTTCTCTGACAGGCTTAAACTATAACAACTGCGTCTGCGCTCAATACATTTTTATATTCAAATGCACTTACATTGAAAGATTCGTATCAAATCTCTTTTCCACATTTAGTTCTATAAGAATCCGTTAGTGCTTCAACCGCATCAAAATTATTCGAAAATAAATGATTTTTTTCATCACAATGAAAACCATTTTCTGAATTAATTTCCGATGGGAACTAGTATCGTATATTCCCCATACAAATTAATTTTATCGATTCTACGAATACGACATCTGTTAAAAAAGATACCGATTTTTGTTACTACTGTTGCTTTGACACAGCTCGAGCGAACTATACGGCTATGGCTGTATTACAGACGAACTAATACAAAAGAACACACAGACTCTGATCCTGTGTATGCGTATGTATTGTAAATTTTGCACAAGCAGCTACGATTGACGACTGACTGCAGAATTTGTAATACATACGCATACACAGAATCGGAGTCAGTGTGTTCCTTTGTACGTTTACACGAGCTATATTAAAACACCACACACAAGAGATAAACCCCACAAATTATTTTAGAATTCCTATT
>NW_022197577.1:338525-356111 GCF_009176525.2 Contarinia nasturtii
TTAATAGGAATCCTAAAATGATTTGTTAGGTTTATTTTTTGTGTGCACTAGTAACAGAAATCGGTGAGTTTTTTAGTAGATGTCGTATTGGTGGAATCGATAAAGAAAAATCTACGATATTAGCGCTCATTGTTAATTTCCATGCTGACGTCTACAAAGCAGTAGAAATGTCTATTTTACATATCTTTCTGGCCAGTATAATGCATAGAAATGATTATTTTGAGTTTGAAACAACGATTTAATGTATTATATGATCAGAAATTTACATTTCTACCTATGTAGTTGATGTGTGCGAAGACGATAGTGCTGATGCTCAGGTAAAGCCAGTAGGGATGCGGGGCTATTATTATTTCAAAGTGATTTACTAATGGAATGTTGGCAGTAAGAAGGAAACATGTTTAAGTGGCCACGGTGTCATAAATTTTGAACTGCCTCTATGAAATTTATGATTCAAAATGCAAAAGGAAATGAATGTTTCCAAGAACGGAATTTCCCAAAGATGTTTGAATGTTTTTCAACAAACATATTATCTCTCAATAATACAATTTACTCACTGCAATTAAGAAAACAAGCTATTTGATGTGCGCGTTTAACCAATAGTGTAAAATAACAGTTGCGCGAGGTCTGTGACACTATTTTGCGACGTTTACTTATGAACGATTCTTTCAGATACATTTGGTAGTGGAATTGAAGTAGCTACCGTATGTTTCACATAGAAAGAAGCAATTCAATTAAGATTCATTCGCTATGAATTATTTAACAAAGCACATTTATATCGTGTCTGTGAAATGTGCAGAAAGAAATTGAAAAAAGATATCGAAATAATATCTAAACAAATTTCCGGAATGTAGACTAACACAATGCATAAAAAAACTGCTGGCGTTTCAAAATATTGATAATATTTTTTTCATTTAATGATAAACATAAATGCACGAATGTTCAGTTCTCTAAGTGAATAAATGTGCAAAATAAAAACCAATTGACACACCGAGAGCGAGAACGAAGAACAATATTGAGATTTCACGAGTGAATTTTTTCTCGCATTATATTAGTATGCAAAATAATTCACTTTCATAGTATTTTCATTCTTCTCTGCACTTTTTCTTGTAATTTAATGGGCGTAATAATAAAGTTTTCCTTTCTTCGAGTCAATTGTTATTCAAAAATCATATTTTGACATTGATTGAATCACATTTTTGTAAAAACACGTTTTAGATTGAAACTCATTAGCTGAACATTTGATGAAAAATGATGTATACGGCTGCCATGATTTTATCGAATTGTAATAGGTATGCAAAACAAGTGAATAGTATTTTCTCATGTAAATATGTTTTACAGATTTAATGAAATGCCCAACAACTACAGGAATCAATTTATGCCATTGTCACGTGCATCAACGTATGACATCGTTAATATACTACCAGCGGAGTGTACTTTAAGTTTTGCAATCCATACCGCTCAAAACAACTATTGTATTTGTCACACCCTATTGTCATACAGAACATAAAATTAGTGAACATAGGGTGAATGTGGAATGCAACGGCTGGACGATGTGAATTGCCTTGGCATTTTTTTTTCTGTTTTGATTCCATTTTTTATTTAACATCTGCCGATAATGCAATTTTCTTCAGTATTTCTCCGTATTGAGTTTTTTATCCATTCATAAATTGTGTTCTATAGTTTCAAATATATTTTAAAATATCTGTTCCATAAGAGCGCTGTCAATGAATACGGCGGATCTTTTTGGAACTACTCCATACATTTACTCACTCATGCTTAGGCAATTATGTACACAGACGCGGCAACGTCTATGTTTTCAGTAGTGGCGCTGTTTTATGACAGTTCTCTTGATAATTTGCATAAACTTATCTACATATATCATACCCGATCAGGGTGTAATACAGTAGAATCTCGGAATGTATTAACGAATTTGGATTTTTTATAAGTGAAAGGATCTGCATAAAATCACGGTCTAAACATCATCACTTTAGAACTGGAAACTTGTGTTAAATACGTACCGAAATTATGCTCAAAGTGTCACACAGCTAGCGCCACGACGGAATTCAATGTAATCTATTCTAAGTTGCCACCAACTAGTGAAAAGTTAAACTGACTAGAACTCCATAGTTCTACGTAGTGGCGCTAGCTGTGCTATAGTTTTGCATTTTATACAGTCTCTTATGGAACATAATTGCAGTGTGACCAAATATCAATTCATTTTAAATAGAAGGACAGCGCCATCCAGTGGTTTGGTACTTCTTCTTAGTGCAAGTTCGAAGATAATGCCATCTGTAGGCAACTCATTTATCAGTATTGGCAGCATTTTTCAAGCAAAATACACTTCGTCGTGCCCATTTCAATGAGTCAGTAATTGATTAAATGGCATGAAAGTTGCAATCATACCCGATCAGGGTTTTTTTTTACTGAGAGAAATTCTTCCGATTTGCTAGGATTTTTTGAGCCAAATTCTCTCCCTCCCTCATAATAAATTTTTCTTCGAGTGGAATCAAAAACTCCTTATTCGGATTTTAAATTACAATCTCTGCTTGATGAACTTCGTTAAAATTGAAGAGTCTTCAACACAGTATTTACTTTTCCTTAGGTGCCTAGCCTCTATAAATGTATATTGACGAGTGGGATGATTCGCGTTTCGGAGTGCGCATTCTCAGAAAAACTTAGTAAACTCGTGCTATGTAGCAAACATTTACCTCATTTATCGTCTGAAAATTCTGGTCACTTTATTTGTAAGTGGGATTTATATTTTCTCGAAAATTAGAATAAGAATGAAATAACGCAATGTGTATTGTTAATATCGCTCTCGTTATTTGTAGGTGATTCATTTCTATTCTCCTTGATCAATCACCACCCATTGGAAACATAGATATGGAATCGTAAAAATTTCGACTGATAAGGAAATTTGCGTTGGTTTTTTGAATGAATGATGAGTTGGTAAAGGGTCTCTTAGCAATTTTATGACACTTTAGTAAGAAAGTAGTTCCAACTATTTACCAATAGATGGCGACACATAAAATAGCAACTTCGAAACAAATAAGCATTTCCTATACTTATCGTAAAAAATGTAATAAAAAATCGCGTGCTGAGAAAAACAGTAACAAAAATTATTATACACTGGGTATAATACACAAATATTTATTTTTTCTCAGCACGCGATTTTTTATTACATTTTTTACGATAAGTACAGTAGATTGCCAAATGTCGACACACGACCAAATGTCGGAATACCGATAGGTGAATTGAAATAAAAAATCGAAAATTCGTTTTAATTGCATTTTTAAAAACAAATTATGAATGATCAATATCAAATCTATATATAATAATCCAAATATTCATCAAAAATCTATTATTGCTTTCAAAAATTACGTTCAAAAAAAATTCTATATTTTTATCACTTTTTTTAAAAAATAGCTACTTTGAAAAAAAAATTATATCTGCGAATTGTAGATAATTTATTTTAGTTATTGAACAGAAATATTGAAAATATAAAGAAAAACAATTATATTTATGTTCCATTTTTCACTGTAATATTATTCCGGAATAAATAATCCAATTGCCGACACATTAAGCACCGAAGTTTCAAGTGAAACACTTTGCATTTGACAGATGTGACAGTTAAAGTCGTATTTGTATCATTGTGAAATTCAACCAAAAATATTATAGATCAGTGAAATAACATAATATATTTAAATATTTTTGCCATTTTATTGTGAAAAAAATAAATAAAATTAAATATGCAGCAAAAATATATCAATCCAATAATTTCAACTTCGATATTTTGTATTGTTTTCCTCAATGTAAAGAATGCGTTCCTGAGCTGTCAAAACTTAAAGTTGTTCAAGTTTCGCAGTGAAAATTCATGAAATATGTCGAGATTTGGGAGCCGAGAATTGGACGACGAATATCCGACATATGGAATTTTCGATGTTACGACGGAAAAATGGAAAATAATAATATATTTTTGGAAATTTCTTTCTTTTGACAATTGTAAAATGAAGCACAATTAAATTCTGCATAGAATTGTGTAAAGAATGATATTTTTAGATGAAATCAAAAGTGTTAAATATTAAATTGAAGTTGAAAATTCAAACAAATAGTCCGACATTTGGGCGAGTGTCCATATAGGAAATGCGTATCTGTTTCGAAGTTGCTATTTTATGTGTCGCCATCTATTGATAAATAGTCAAATTACAAATTTACTATTATCTAAGAGCTCCTTTCTAGGAATTTACACCGTGCGTCAGTTACGAAAACACAAAGTACATGTATGTGTGCATACCCTTCGTTTCTTATTCTTCGTCTGCTATGTATAGCAGCAGCCTAGGGGCAGTGCAGTACTAGAATAATCATTTTTGTTTAAAGTAATTCTATGTTGTGAGTTGTAATCCATATTAATCCATAGTAATACACACTTACGTAAATTCTAACAGCAGTGCAATGACGTTTCATGTGTACGTTGTGTATGACATTTGCCAGGCATATTTCGGATGAGACATTTTATTGTTAAAAAATGGAAAATAACGAATTTAATTTAATAAATATCGAATAAATTGTTTCAATCCGCAATATACGACGATCGCTTTATTCCTAACAAATGTAATACACAACGTACACATGAAACGTCATTGCACTGCTGTTAGAATTTACACAAGTGTGTACTACTGCGGATTAATATGAATTTCTACTCACAACATAGAATTACTCTAAACAAAAATGATTATTCTAGTACTGCTCTGCCCCTAGGAAGCAGCCTTTGCCAAAATGTTTGCAAACAGATTAAGAAGGGGGAATAAAGAAGAATAAGACACAAGCAAGGAACTAAAATAACTAATATATAATTTTGTAAAGAAGGGCATCACCCAGAAAAGTAAAGCGCTTAGACATTTCTCATACAAACTGTGTTCGGACTGGTTTCACTGATTAGTTTCAGTGTATGTTGAATGAAACGGAACATGCAGAATGTTCTGGAAATAATTTTCACACTGTCTACTGTACAGTTTTATCCTACATATACAATTAGTATATACGACAGTGTAAAACATTTTAACATGTATCGCTTGCTCGCGTTCGTTCAGTAAATGAAACCAATAAAATGGTTTCGGTTTGCTTCTCTGGGTCCAAACATGTAACAAGTGACAATTTGTGTAGTTGTTAAAACACATGTATTCCCTTTCGTAAGCTAAGTATTTTGTAATATAATTCAATGCATGAAGAAAATAAACTAATTTTTGAACAACATAAGCATATTTGAATTGCAAGGCAAATATTTCCCTTTTTATTATTATTAAAATCCACATTCATTCGTTCACAAATCAACACAATCTACTGCATTCAACAAGAAACTGTAATTTATACGAACATTTTATGTTTTATAATTCCATTTTAAAGTCATTGGAAATGAAACATTACGCGCTATATGTACGTCTGAAGCGATATACGCGACAACAGTAGAGAAGGAGAAACACAACTCAATAAGATGAATTTTTCAATCTACTAAAGTATTTGAATTAATAAATATTCCACTGTATGTCGAACGGGAAAAGAGTATATTCTCTGTTTAAACTATAGATAGAGAAAATTCCTTTTATTTTTTCAGAAAATCATTTGATGAAGGTTCGACTTGACACGAAACATTGATCACGAAAGGTAAAAAACGAAATAGAAGCATATACCTCGAAATAAATGTACACTATATAGTCAAAGATGTTTCGAAGTGCGTGTTATTGTTAAACGAACGACATCAAAGATACCAATATAAACGAATGACATCAGGAATATATACACGAAATGGCGAAAAATACACCATTTTGTTTTGTGTCTGACAAAAAAGTCTTTTATAGATTAAAATTTAATTATTTTTTGGCATTTTCATGGTATACACCATGAAAATTTTTTGATTAAAAATCAATAGTCCCAAATGTGTGTACAATAAGAGCACAATTCGAATATAATGAAAGGTCAATGACCTTGAACAATAGCAGTAAAATACTAAGTTTCTAAAACGATTTTTTCGAAATTTCCGAAAAATGCTTTGAAAATGTTAAGACTTTAATAAAACCGAACGGTAGTAACAGTGTGCACGCTACAGATGTGCTGCTCTCTACCAATTATTGGTTTTCTATGGAAATGCACTGCTTTTTTTCTTTTTCTTTTTCTTAAGAACTATTCACGATCTTTAAAATTAAACACAACTATTTTTGATAAAATTTGCAAGTTTTCACTCATTTTAAATGGCTTGGTTTTTTAAAGATTGAATTCATAAAAAAAAAAAAAAAAAAAAAAAAATTGAATAAAAATCTCTGAAAAATATTTTAAAAATTGTCTTTTCTTTTTTAAAAATAAATTCAATTTTACTTACATTTTTATATATGCAAAAAAAAAAAGTTTTTTCCACGAAAATCAAATTTTCTCAATTATCTCATGTTCGCCTCGAGCTGAATTTATTCATCCAAAAAATGCACGGGTAGAAAGTTGAATGGTCACATTCATTATTATAAGATTGAAATAAGTGAAAAAAAATTTAGGAACTATTTTTATCTTCACAGTTTTAAACTCTCCCAAAAATATCTAATACATAACGAGTGAAAAATTTCTGTTTCATTCACAAATAATAAATTTTCAATAAAAATATTTCCACACAATTTTCACATTTTTAGAATATTTTTTTTTTATTTCTCAAATTTTTCACTCAAAAGTTGATTTGATTTTTTTTTATTTGGCTTGAACCACTGAGAGTGTGCATTTGAATGTATGGGATTGTCGCACGAAAAATAAAAACTGAATGTATATTGTACACACAAAAAAAAGTTACTATGTGAACTTTATGTTTTATCTTATAAGGGTTTTTAGTGCACAAGCCAGTTCATAATAAATACTAATAATATATAATATGCGAACTGTATCTCAAATGAGAAATAAATATGGCGTCGTCAATGTTTATACATATACACATATATTTGACAAATCATCGCAGTTTTAGCTCTTGAAGTTCACTTTTTTTATTTCAGAATTGACGAATTGATTAACTTCTTTCGTTATTTACTATACACAAGAGACAAATTATTTATCTTTAATAGTTATACGAAATAAGTAAACCACATCTCACATAATTTTGGTACAACATTGAAGGCATTTCTTTTCTATATATCAAATACTACCACATATGTCTGCGTACCATAAACAAAGAAGAGAAAATGTTCAGCAATGCTAGTGGGATTGTACAGGGTGTGTCGGTGCGTTTATCGTACCTATCAATACTTTTGGCATTATTATCGATGTTTTCATTCTCGAAAACTATACTTTATGACAAACAATTTGGTTCATGATTGCATTTCACATTTTACTGCCACATATTTCATGGAGAATTCCTATGAATTTTTTGAAAAAAAATATTCAATATTTTTTCATACATTGTATCGTTAAAATCAACCGCACATCACCCTGTTGTATTTTGGTTAGTACGTAAAATGCATGTACTAAAATTTCTACTTTGAATCAGCTGTCACAATGCAATTCTACTTTGACAGTTCGATTCTCATTGTGTTTACAAAAATTGCGCGAATGCTAGTGACAGGCATCGCGTCTGCAAAACAGTATTCGTCTAATTTGTAATAAACACTAACTAAAGTCAGTCAATAATTTACATTTTTCGTGCATGTTTAAAATTTACATTCTCTGGTATTCGAATAAATTGTGTCGTTGAAAAAGTATTAAGATTCAAGAGTGAAAATGTATCGCATCACGGCAATTAATAATGAATCCGAAACAGAGGAGGAGGATTATACCAAAGTAACTAAAGAAGCCGAAGTATGTATATGACCATAACCTCAATAAATAACATTTATCATTTATGTGCTACATTTTCGCATAATATTTCACACATTCGTCTCTTATCGATGCACCATGCCACATTTTCTAATTCGAAAAATGGATTTTGTATTTTTTTTTTCTTTTAAAACTAGGAAACGATTATTATGTCTGAGTATATGCGGGCGCTTAAATTACAAAAAGAACAACGTATTGATGACGCCCTGTCTTTACTAAGTGAACTTCTTGAAACCGAAATTTTATTTGAAGTAAGTTAAATCTCGACAAACCGCATTATTGTATTGAGATTTTAATGAACCGTTATGTATTTAATTCAGGTAACAAAGACACACACATCGAAATCATTGATTTCAATCAAATACAATTGCTATAAAAATATTGCGCTCATACATAACAGCAGAAAAGACAATGAACTGGCACTAGAATTTTTACTTAAGGTAAATTTGACATCAAATTCTGTTTCGGTGTGTGTTTAATATTTTTGTGACCTTGTCCATAGGCAATTGAATTAGATGACACTGATGTGTATACAGTTAATAAATTGGGGCAAATTGCATTGAATTTAAAACAATTGGATATTGCTCAAATGGCATTTGAAAAGGTATGTTGCGGGTTTCGTCTTTCTTTAGATCATCCATGTGTGTCAACTCGAATTAATTTTGTCTTTTCTTGGTTACATTGTTTTGAAATCAGTGTTTGAAGAAAAATCCACTGCACTGGCCATCTGGAGATGGTATTTTACAAATACTGTGCCAACGTGAAGAGTACAACGAAGCGTATGGATGGGCACTGAGATGGCATGATAAAAATCCAAAATATACTCGAGCATTGGATGTGATATTAGAAATTCGTGAAAAATTTAGTATTTGCGGTTTGGAATATATTGAAAAGTAAGTGAAGTGACCAATTTGACTTTTACATTAAAATTAACCAAATAAAAAAAAGAATTAGAGCCTTCCATTCATGTCATTTGTAAAATATCGTTTTAACAAGTATTTTATGTACAATTTTTCATATTATCTCGTTGTACCTTTACTAAAAAAATGTCTTTGATAATTTTATTCAATCCACAGTGCATGGTCAATAAAATTTCAAGGTAAATCTCTAAAGCGAACGCATGAGAAAAGTGCATTCCCGGCGCCGGAATTTGAAGAGAAAATAGAGCCCACGAAACCCGATGTCGAAGAGTTTAAAACCGAATCCTTCGATAAAATGAATTGGTTTACATTTGGTTCGATGATATCAAAGCTGTACGATCACCTTTCGGAAATTGAAAACGGATCGGCTCTTAGTAGCATGTTTGAAACCTCTGACTTTTTATTGGAAGTTGTTGAACCCGAACCACCGGAAGAGGAGATGAAAGAAGAAATAATCGCTGAAGATATTGATGCTGACACAGAGTCAAAAGGAGAAAATGATGCGGAAAACGATATCCCAATAGAGGATAAGCAAGAAAATTCAAATTCAGAGAGTATGAAATGTGCAGTAATGAATCCTGAAGGAGCCAATTCGGCCGATGGCAGCACTGAAGATAGTGATGCTCCGACTACAGGAGATGACGGCTCAAAACCGGCAACCAGACCCAAATCACGACGAAGAGGTAGTGACTTGAAATTGCTCGATCCATGGTTTTATTGGACAAATCGAAAATGTTCACAACGTCAAAAGAATAAGAAAATTGAACGCATGGAAACTGATACCACAATCGAGGGTCTTTTGAAAAAAACACTGGAGAAATACTATGAGTGAGTCGACTTTTGTACCAAATTCAATTGGACTTTTTTAAAATGCAAATTTATTTTTATACAGAGAAAACTTTGATGACGAATCACCATTCCATCCAGACACATCAAGTATTTCTGATCGTTCAACCACAATCGAAGGCAGCTCTGAAAACGATGATATCACATTTGACAAGTTTCAAGAGTTGACAAAGGACACATTTGCTCAACTCATTAAAGAAATAAAGGTTCCTTCAATCATATCTTCACATAATTCAACCGACTAAAAATTGTTTTTTTTTTTCTCGCTTACAGGAAACAAGTTTTAGTGTAATTACACTAATCGGAAAGTGGATTGAATGCATATCAAGATTCTGGGAGCAAAAAATTCCCGAAGATATTTTGAAATTGTATTTAAAATTATTCCCAAATTATTTGTAAGTGAATTATCATCGAAAAAACTTGAATTGAATCGTTTCATAATGTAAATTTATCGAACATCGATGTACATTTAGAAATCATCACAGTTTATCCACATGGAATTTGTACAATGAAAACGATTTCCAAGCAGCTTTCCGTATTACACTCTTTTATTTGGAGTTGCGCCAAGAGCAGTCATTGAAGACGGCCGAACCAAATGTGAAGAAGTAAGTGAATTGTTTTCAGCAAAAGTATGCGAAAATAACAATATTCTCTTTGGTTTTTCAGCGATGTGGCTGAAGATTGGCTACTAATGTATAATCATATGATTTTTCATTCGGGATTATATGAATTTGATGCTGATAATGAAATCGCCATGAAATATCAAAAGCGTTTGAATTGGTTACAATACGTTTTATCGCGTTATGAGTACAATTTGCGTCGTTCAGTGAATTGTCTTGAAACGATTCGTGATCTAATTATCGCCCACGATGACACCGCAATTCTTGTACTGCCAAATCAAGTGCACAACAAAAAAATCGATCTACAAACCATAAATGAATCAATTGTAATGTTGGAACGTATGATAAATCTGAATAATGTCCATCAATTGTATACTGAACAAAAGTACGGTGATTTAATCGAGATTCTCACCGAAAGCATTGCAAATACGACAAAATCGAAAAAAGTTGAAAATCCAGTGATGAAATTGAGTGAACAATTTGAAATAATTTTAGAGAGTTTCTGGAGCTTGGGATCGGTTGAAGAGTGTTTGATTTGGTGTGAACGTTGCTTGAAGTATTCAATTGATCAATTTTCGGACAACAAGTCATTGTATAACGAATGGGCAAAGAATATAAATTTCATTTTGACATATGTAGAGGCGATCATTTTAGATGAATCATATTTGATTGGTGAGTTTGATTCAATCAACATCATCGATTTCTGTTCAATTTATATAATCTACTCTATGTTTTTTCTTTTTATTTAAGAATCAGTCAGTAATTGTAGTGTTTCACTAGATTCAAATTCAATATTTCAAATGTCAACTTTTTTTCAAATAGTCAAATGTCTTGGACGATACTATGCACGTCTCATTCAAAGCATTGTGAAAATTCTTTCGAATCAATTGGACAACGACGATAGATGTAACAGCCAAGTGCATCCCATCAATTTAAAAACACCATGGGTTATTTTACATCACATTTTGCAACGCGAAGAAGATATGAAATCGAGTACAAAACGAAAAGTATCCAGCGATAACAGTTTATCGAATGAAAATGTGGTGGCTGACGAAGTCGAAGAAGACGAAGGAGAAATCACCGATTACGAAGAGGATTCAATTCCAAAATCGATTTCAGTGTTCTTCACAGCGCATGAGTATCTCGGCAATCGTACATGGTGCACCAAAGATAGTGGTCAATTTCTACTATTTATTATGGATACCGTAACGCCACGCTTGCGAACACCATACTTGGAACGATTTCGCAATGAAATCGTCGAATATTTGGAACAAGTCACGTATTGTCTCTACCGATATCCGGGCAAACGGGCACGTCTTAAACACCTTGAAAAGCATGAATCACAAAATATCGAATTGGACTGGAATCATGCCATACAACTGTACGATATTTATCGGCCCGATAAATTGCCAGAATTTGACGATTTCAAACGCGACTCCATTACAAATGAAATGGAACAATTATTTCAACGAATTATTGCGATTATACCAGCTGAAATCGATCTAAGCACACGTTGCGATGCAATGGAAAAATTCATAAGCGGACAATTGAACGAATTACCAAAACCACTCGATATTCTACCGTTTCATATAAATTCGATTTACTATTTGTTGGCCGATTATTACTTCAAAAACAAAGAAATTTCAAAGGCTTTGAAATACTACATCGCTGACTTGAGTAATTCACCGACACGATTCGATGCCTGGGCGGGTTTAACATTGTCCAAAGCCGATTTGATGCTGACGAAATTAAGTTCGTGCGTTAACAACACGCCGGTTGAAATGATCCAAGAGTCGGACGAAGTGCTGCGTTGCTTTGAACAATGTTTGAAAATCGATCGACAACAGCAAAAACTATGGATTGAATATGGCAGCTACGCATACACACTACATTCATATTGTTCAAGATGCCTGAAACAAACCGCTGAAAATCTTTCGACGGAAACTTTCTCATTTTTGGAGCAGAAAAAAGAGAAATGTTTGAAAATAACGCATGATTGCTTTATCACAATGGATAGCATGAAACCGATACCAACCGATATCGAATCCGACGACAATTCGGACGATGAAAAATGGCTTTATCATTATATGCTTGGGAAAGTGGCTGAAAAACGTAAAGAACCACCAAATGTTGTTATCGATCATTATCTTAAATCGGCTCAATATTTGTATGAGAACAATGCCACATATCCGTTTAAAATCAGTTCGGCCAATCCACAAAATTTGGCACTTGAAGCTCTAGAAATATTCTATCGAATCACGGCGACGATTATCAAATATTTGGAACAACATTCAGTGGTTAATTATGGAATTGGTAAATATTTTATGAAAATATTAAAACAACAAGCCAAAAGTCCATTTGCAATGAGTCAAGCAAAAATCAATGAAAATATATTGAATGCACATCTTCAACGCAAACGGAAATTAAATGTGACGAATGAAGAGACAAATAAAACAAAAGTGGCTAAAATTGAAGTGGCTCGAAAATCATCATGTGAAACAAAGGAAAATACAAATCCAAATGAGTCGGAAATATTGATATCGGTGAAAACCGAACCAATAAAAATGGATACTGTAAAAATCGAAACGACTGATGAACCAGTGCCGTTGATTCAAGAGGAAACTGAGGTGAACGAAGTTGTAGAGATGAAAGTGGAAAACAAAGATCCGGAAACTGGGGAAATGGAACAGACAACAACTGTTGTTGAAGGCGATAAGCCACAAAATCCTGAGGTGATTAGTATCATTGAAGAGAATGTTGGCAGCCCGGTAAGGCGGGGATCTCAAGAAAGTACGGCCACAACGACGACACAAACAACTACGACCACCAGCTCGGATTCAACCTCTACGAGCTCTGATTCGAGCAGCACATCAGATTCAAGCTCAGACAGTGATGATAGCTCCAGTGAGGACGATTCAAATAAAGACGAAAATGCACCGTTAGATGAAAAACGCATTGATTTTATTTATAAAATGTGCATTAAGAATCTTGAAGAATGCATTACACGATATCCAGAGCATCATAAATCGATTTATCGCTTGGTACTTATTTATATGAATGGGCCGGAGAAAATTAGAGATCTTCAAAAATGCAATCTACTTTTATTGGGCACATACACAACGGAGCTGGGCAATCAAGTTCAAGGCTTGTTCACGGACCGAAAGAATAATAATTTATTCAATGTAAGTTTGTCGTCATTTCAATGTAATTCGATATGTTTGAATTGAAATAATTTTTTTTGGGCTAATCGAAGTTTTGAGCTTTTTTGTTCAAATTGAACTTGAAGCCACTGTGAAAGAATGCACAAAAACTATCGATGTAATAAAATTTGTTTTGAAATTGCAGGGATTTTGGCGAAATCATTCATCCGAAATTGAGCGTCCCGGCAGTTTTTCAGCCCACCTTTCAAAATGTGTCAATATTTTGATGCAAACATTGCGACTAAATCAAGACTACAAATTATTTTTGGAAATTATTTTCTACATGCAACGTGTCCCCGATGCTGATAAGTATGTCTCAAAAACCATTTATATTATACAATCGAATTAAAAATGTTCCTCTTTTATTCCAGACGATACATCAAAGACATCGAACGCAAAGATTTGTTTGATCACGCGATGACATTCTGTGTACATGCATTCAAGGAATTGTTGAAGAAACATGGAGTCGAACAACGAAATGACAATGAAATCTTGTCAATGCTTATTGAAATATACAAAGCACATAAAAAGCTAAAAAATGTATCACAAAAAGAGTCAGCATTCTCTGGTGTGATGGTTGATGCTTATAAATCGTATGCCGAAGGAAAAGCATTGCTTCAAGAAAATGTTAACTATTTCGATAGTGCCAATAAGTTTTGTGTTTGTTTAACGAATGGCCTGAAGAGTCAAGACAAACAACAACAATTGACTGGAAAGCGGCAGACACTAGAAGAGCTTGGATTGAAGAATCTCGGTCCTAGTTTGTCCAAAATAAGTGTATCGTATCCAGCTCCGGTAAGCGCTGGAAATATAGCACCAACTGGTCGTAAGAGTCCGCTTGTTACTAAACCATTGGCTCCGCCACCAGTGAGTACGCTCCCAACAACAACGACTACGACCACAATAAGCAGCATTCCAACAATTACAACCACAACAACAAGTACGACAACCATAACACCAGTGGGGTCACGACCAAGGGGACGACCACCGGGCAGCAAAAATTCCGTATCGAAAGCACAAACGGATGCATCAAAGAATGCAGCATTGACTTCATTATTGCAACCATTTGCATTGGCAAATTTGGAAGCAGTCACCGCTAAACTTGATCCAACTGTTGTGGCCACGGTGTTGGCTTTGATTGCCGAACCCAATTTTATGACTACTGTTGCACGTTTTCCGGATCCAACAAGCCGAAATACATTGCTGCGTGAATATTTTACGATTTCAAAATTCGTAAATATTCCACAGCTCATTGAGGGATTTAACACTGTATTTAACTACTTGGCAACGGCTTTGCAGACGCAAACTCTAACGCAAACTATAGCTCAAACGTCAATGGCAAGCCTTATGCCGACGTCAATGGCAAGCCTTATGCCGACGCAAATGAAAGCGACCAAAATAGAAAAGACATCAACGGTATCAAAATCAACACCGGCTTCAATGTCAATATTTCCGACAGCAAATAAACCACATTCTTCGCTGACAACATCGCCATCGAAACCATCAATTTCGGCTATAAATCCATCAATATCGGCGACTATTACACCTGTTTCGTCTTCGCCGAATCTATTGAAATCAGGAGCATCCACTGTCATAAGCGTAGGAAGCGGACAATTGACGATAACACCTAGTATTTCAATTACACAGTCGAATCCAACGCCTACATCAGTTCATCTGCCCCAAATGCCCGCACCAAGTTTCATCGTGCAAAAACCAAAAGTACGACGTTCGACCGGAAATAAACTGGCAAAAATAACACAGAAAGCCCAACGATCGTCTCTCGGCGCAAATCCCTACCCAGTTATGCCACCCATTCCGATGGATGCAATGAATTTGCCGAAATCACTCAGCATAATACCATCGCCAAGTTCATTTGTACCACCAAAATTATCGACCAAATCACCGATAAACGTTGATCTTCTTCAAACTGGCAAACCGGTAAAAGAAACCAAACCAAAGAAGAAGTCAATCGATGGTAACAAAATGATTACACCCCAATCGAAAAAAGCAACATCTCAAATACCCGGAATGGAATTACTCAAAAAATCACTCCAATCAAGTCCAATGCAATTGGCTCCAAATCCATACAATTTCTTATCGCACTATGAACAATTCATATCTGGCATACCAACAGCTCCACTTGCGGCACCCAAACCAACGAAATCAAGCACAGTTACGAGTCAAGCAACAACTCAACAACCGAAATCAACGATTAAAGTCAAACAATTGGAACAACTGCAAGGACGTACAACGCCGAAAATTACTGAAAAAACCACACAAAAATCAAAGCAACCATCATTCCAAACACCCAACATTATCAACGTTAAAAATCCACCAATGTCGAGGAGTCCATCAACAGTCTTAAATGCGTACGGTACAACAATCTCTAGTGTATCCCAAACAATGGCAACAAATTTCTCACCACTGCAAACGGCACCGAATCAACTTTCAGCCAATTTACAAATAAGGTAATTTTAGAAGCACAATAGTGTGTTAATGACACTCTCTAACTTACTGTACAACTGTGTTGTTTCAGCCCAACAAAAACTCTTCAACAAAAATTAGCAGAACGGCAACGGCAGTTTCATGACGCAAACTCTCAATCCCGGCCAAGTTCAACAAGTAAAACAATTTAAAAGCCATTCAATATTTATTAAAACCAAATTAATTATTTTCCATTCTTATCATTTGGCCAGGCTCTGCCGGATCATCGAAAACTCGCAAAAGTGATACCGAAGTTATTGTTTTAGATTAAGAAATTTCATATGTGTTTTGGCAAGCATGTTGAAAATAAGTTTAAGTGCATTCAGTTTCTATTTAAATATTCAAATGTGTTATTATGTTTACTATTATCGTTCTAATTTAAGGTATAAAATGAAATGAATCTTTTCATTGACATACAAGAGTTAAAACAAAACTCTCTTCAGTACTGAATTCGAAAATCTATTTCTTCGTGTTTGCAAATAAGAATATCTAATCTATTCATTGAGAGTGCTCCAAGTTTTAGATAAAAGTCTGTCTGAACATTCACTCTATTTAGAAAAAAAATGTATTTGCGAAGAACCTTGTCAAATCTATGTGGTTGTCCCTGTCACTTGAACCATGAAAATTCATATTTGAGTTTGACAGCTGGCCAACTAGGCATTGTTCTATAACAGGAAAAGAGGAAGAAGTTAACACCCCATATTATATTTGTTAAATCATCTCAATTTAAAATTCACGAAGATCTGAAAATTAAGTGGAATAATATTGAAATTAAAATTAACATAAAAGTACTTAAAAACAAAATGAATCAAACAAATAAAAATTAATTAAAAGGAAACGTAAACTTTATTCGATCCACGATATAATCTACTTTATTCGGCTTAAACCTCTCGGAAATTAATGCCTTTCTTGCCAAGTCCAACTTATCAGGATAGTGCCATGTATTGCATGATCCACATATTGTATGAGCTCGTATTTGTAAAAATAATGAAAGTCAATGTCTTAAAAGTAACAATCATTAAAAAACACTTTTTATACACATATTTTAACAATAATTATGCAAAATATGAATAAAATAAAAAAAATCTTAATTTTCGTTGTTTTGCTGCGGAAAATTGAAAAACAGTAATGCTTCCAATTCTTTGATATGCTGAATGGCTTTCATGAGAATTTTAACTTTGGACGTTCGTTTATTGAGTTGCGAAATCGATGGTATGGTAAGCTGAAGCTCTTGAAATGCGACATTTATGGCCTTGACTCTATTTCTTTCACGAAAATTTCGCTTTTCGATGGTCAGCGAAAATTTATGATGCACACAATGTTCACCTCTTGGGCAAATGTCTTTTAAATCTAGAATAATTACATTTATTTTAATTGAAAGGGTAATTTTAATAATTTTAAAGAAATTGACTATGAGCAAGCAATGAGAATTTATTATTTACTCTTTTTCAATAACATTTTCGTTTGAATTACGCACAGAAATAACTTAAACAAAAAAAATTGAGAAGCAGTAACGTGGTTTTATTTGATCACCGTCAAATTATAAACTGATGGTAAAAGTCGCAAAAATGTTGTTCATTTTAGAATATCTACCTCGAATGGATTCCAGTCCAACCAGCATAGTTGATAGCACGAATATTGTGTGTGGATTTTATCAAGTTCACTGTCATATCTTAC
>NW_022197577.1:371111-522916 GCF_009176525.2 Contarinia nasturtii
TAAACGTTAAACCGTCACACAAACCTGCATAATTTTACTTACTTTTCATTAGTTCATCCAATGGAACCATATGTTGATAAGTTTACCGCTTCATTTACGCAATACAAAGACGTTGTGGGTGATTATTCTATTTTATATTTATGGTTTTATTGATAAAATTGCTCCTAATTTAAAATCACAAATTTATTTATACAATAATGTGCAATTAGATCACCTTCAAGTATCCATTCATAGGAGTAATAGTTCAAAAAATTGGTCATTGTAAAACAAAAGTTATGAAATAGGGTTATTTGTTACTTTTGGGTTTGGAACCGTTTCATTTTATCGATTTTCCCGAAACTTTTCTAAATTACTATTATTATTATGGAAATCAAACGGTCTGTATTTTGATTTACAGTGAGTATGCGACTCTTATTGTGATTGAAACTACATAGATTGAAACAACACAAACTCCAAATGTTTACAACTCAGGCACATTAATTGGATAATTGAAAAGCATATTTAAAAAGGTACTAGTTATTTCGTTAAAAAAAAGAAAAAAAAACTAATTTGTTTTTTTTTTTTAAATCTTCATACGATTGCAAGCTAACAAATCACAACAATATAAAACAATCATATAAATATTATTCATTTGACCGCGATACAAAGCGTATTTCCCTATATAACTAAAATAGATGTGAGGTGTTTGTTTTTGTTGGGAATTGATCGTGAACATAAAAAATGCATTACAAAAAAATAAACAAAAACAATGACGCTATAAAAATGATAACAATTGTTCAGATGACGACTGTAGAGATTGTATCGGTAGTACGGTCATTTCATAAGTGCAACAACTGGAAAATCGTTGCCTGTGATATCGTTAGATATAAATACTAATATAGATACTTTTTTTTCTCTTCTCTGCGATTTATACTTGATTAAACTATACGGATGGGTCATTTCCATCCCGTGGAATAAAAATGTCGCTATGATTGAGTATAATTGTTCAATCGTTGAATTTTGGCTAATTTAACTTGGTCCAAGATTTAGATTATTGCAACAATTGCTAGTTGTTTGACTCAGTAAATTCGCTTTGGTTCCTAAATTCGATATTCCACCGGTTTCGCTGCGCGGCACCTATTTAAACAGTTCATTAAATATGCGTGTGAAAAAGTGAGAAAAAATTCACTCAACATTATTTCATTGTAAACTTTCTTGAATCGTACCTCTTTTGTGCGCGCCTGTTCAATCAATTCGGCGGCAATCTCATAAAACAAACGCTCAACATTATCGGCTTCTTTGGCTGAAGTTTCCAAAAAATACATGCCTTGTTGTTTGGCAAATTCCTCACCAATTGCTGTTGGTATTTCTCGGTCGTCCCTGTCAACTTTGTTCCCGACCAAAATTTTCAGCACCTTTGAATTGGCATATTCTTGAATTTCACGCAACCAATCCGGCAGACAATCGAATGTCGGCTGACAACTGATATCGTAGACTAGAATTAGAGCATGGGCCGAACGGTAATAGCTGTATGTCGTTAGAATAGAAATATGAATGTCACTGTGTCTGTTCAAGTTCAAGACTGAAATGAATATTAACCTTTGCGTGATAGATCGAAATCGCTCTTGGCCTGCAGTGTCCCAGATTTGAAGCTGTAAATGCAAACAATGTTTTAAACAAACCGTTTTAACGACGATTGAAATTAATTTACTTACTTTTATCTTTTCATTATCCACAACAACTGTTTTTATCATAAAATCTACACCAATCGTAGCTCCTTGACCGGGTGGAAAAACGCCTTGTGTAAATCGACGAACAAGACAGGTCTTTCCTGAAAAAGCAAAAAAAAACATTGAACTATTACCGAAACCATAAGCACAAAGCCGCAAAACTTTTGTTTTTGACTGAATACGTGCAGTTTATTATTAATTTATACCAAAACTTACCAACGCCAGCATTTCCAATTAGAACAACTTTGAATAAAAATTTATAATCCTCCATTTTATATCTGAAATGGCAAAGAAAGAAGATTTTTATTAAATAAAAGGAAATATTTCAGAAAAATTAAAAAAAAAAATAAAAAATGTTCAAAATAAAAGAAGTAAATTAAGCGAAAATAACTGAAAATTCAAATCGACCACTTAAAGTGTAAAACAACAAATATGACAAGTACGCAGCCATTGAAGCTTCCTCGTTGCGACGTTGGTAGCGCTGTATACACATATGTTTGACATATTTGAAGTTTTATATATTTAACGGAACGGAGAAACATTCGATTGCATCAAATACAAGCAACATTCATCTATTTTTATACACATTTTTATATTATTTGTCAATAATTTTAACATAAATCGATTCCATTGAAAAGAAAATCAAAAAAAAAAATGCCAGGCGTTAATCAAAGTTCAAATCATTTCTTTTTCGAGAAAGATCGTAAAGCAAGTTTCCAGTCTTGGCCATTTAGTGAACGTCAGAACTGTAGTATCACAAAGGTAAGCAATCGCATTTCTTTTTTGCATTACATTTCAAATGTCTGCTTTTTAGTTTTTCAATCAATCAACAATTTGTGAAATGAATTTAAAAAAGCAAACACCATATTGAAAAATCGTTTCAGATGGCACAGGCTGGTTTCTACTACGCTGGTTCATCAACAGATGATGATACAGCCGCTTGTTTTCTATGCGGCAAAGTATTGGATGGATGGGAATCAACCGACGATCCATGGTCGGAGCATAAGAAACATTCACCACAGTGTGCTTTCGTGAAACTTGGCCGACCAGAAGACGATACCACGGTAAGTTCACTTTAATTCAACATTCTTCACTCGAATCAATAATTCATGTCTTATGCACATAAAGATTTATTCGATGGTAATGTGAGACAAAACAAATGTCTGATGCATTAATCTATTGACTTTTTTTATAGGTTGGCGAGCAACTCGATCTATTGGATTTATACGTGCAGAAAGTGTTCGACAAGAAATTGGATGAAGCGAAAAAAGTGTTGACTGAATTGGGAAGTAAAGCACGTGCCGTCATTCAGGCAAAACTCAAATCGAACGATTGAACATCTCTTTTTTTTACTCGAAATCACAATCATTAAATTACATATGCATTTTTTTAAAGCATGGAACATATATAGAAATGTAAGATAACATTTTTTGAATGTCATTTTAAATAATATATTTGGAAAAAAAATACATAATTTGTACATTCAAAAAAAAAATAAAATTGTCTTAATTGTGTTGTACTTGTATCGATCCGTGAAAGTTTTGAAAATGTTTGTTTAAGAAAGTGTTTTAATTTCAGTATGGCATGAGCTTGTTAAAAAATTCCCTAAATTCACGGCTCGTTAAGCGTAATGTGGTAACAGTACTCATCGCATCATCCATCATAAGAGGGTGGAATTGTCATATATCTCTCGAAACAAACACAACTTTTCGCTCTAGATCTCTCTTTTCGCCTATCACTCGAAACCCTCGAGCGCAAATTTATTCGGCTGAAACTAATGTCATGAACATTTCATTTTGAATCGTATTTCCATCAACGTTGTTGATATTCAATTTAATTCAAATAATGGATCCACTTCATTTCGAGGTTATTCCATTCGTTAATTTCTTTATGTTATATCATCAACGCTATTTCCCTGTCGCCCATTTGCGTGATAAGATTGTAAACCACAGAGTTTGTGGCATAACATTTATAGTGCAATATACATTTACTGCTGCTGTTGCTGTGGAAAACTATTAAGTGATGAGAAGCAGCAATGTGGAAAATTAATGAAAAAAAAAATCGACAGTATATGCAAATTGATGGAGAATTAACTTTTATGCCTATTTTCTTCGACAAATACTATCTGAGACATGGTTTCAGCGACTATGATAATGGATTGTGGTTTTTCACAGTGAAAGGATCGTTTTATGTAAAATCTCGTAAATTTCGTTTCACTTTTTTTTTAACAACTGACAGTTATCGATTTTCGCGTCCAATTTCTCTGGAGTGCCAATCAGATATAGCGCTGCCAGAAAAATACAATAATTTTTCACATCAGATTTTTACGCTGTAAATATGTGGGTGAAACCATTGAACATTCTATATATTTATGAGATCAATCACAGAGCACTGCTGTCTGCTCATGTAAGAAAAAGAAAAAAGCAAATGTTAGTATCGAATTTCTCTATTTTCTTTACAACATTGAATGTGAATGATTTATTTCCCTTTGTTGAAAACTCTTTTTTCAAATACGCATGGAGTCGGGTGTAATATTGATTTTTTTGGTTTTACATGGTTTCCCTGTTTATGCAGGAATGGCACGTAGTGCATTGACATACGTTGGCCATTTAATTGGATGTGTAAGTGGCAAAACCACCACACACACACACACATACTAATTGGAATTATTGATGAGACGTCTAACGTGTGCACCGCCCAATATAAATGTGTACCACATGATTTGTTAGTTTTACTCAGGTGAACCAGCGAACCGACACCCAATTCAAATATGCGCTTGTATTTTTAATGTTGAATCGAGTGTTTTCATTCATTTTTTTTTCATTCTCCCGGTTGCTTGTGAATGACTGTATTGATGAATTTACCTAATGCATAAACCACATAAACGCATTCATTTGTATGTACAATGACAAAAGCCTTCATTTGGCTGCCATTTATATTTAGAATATTCTTTTATGTGATATTTCAATGGAATTCTTTATTCTGTCAATGGAAACTGTGATATGGTGGAGTGCACAAAAATGCAATGTTATACCAACAAGTTCATGAATTAAAATTCGCCCAATTCAAACTCATTTGGAAAATTAATTTTTGATCATAAAATGACAGACATAACAAATGACAGCTCATTTATGGATTCTTATTTTAGCGATGGGCAAGCTTTTTTTAGCTTTAAATATCTCTTTTTCATCAGCAATTAAAAAGGTTATTTGCCCTGCACGTACTCGGCCTTGATTAAATGCTTCATAGCAATAACAAAAAAATCGTGTAGTTAAATGGAACATTCAAATTCGGAATGGGCTTCCAAATGGGTCGTGCAATTCAATTCTTAGAAGGTTCTATGTATAATATAATTTTTTACGATTCTTTTTCTGACGATTTTACGAGAAAATGTACATGGTTTCATAACATAAACTGTATGAATTGCGCAAAAAAGGTTGTTCTAACGGCGAAATGTCTTTGGAAATAAAATAAAACCAATCCAAAATTACTCGAAACCAACCATTCCAATAGATGCGCGATCAAATGTGCACAAAGGAAATGCGTCATAGAGAAACAGTCATCGTTTCAATGCAAAATCGTGTCCATTAGTTGCAAAAAGTGTAGCGATATACCTTTTAAACGAATGGTGTCGATAAGTGTATGCGAGTCACATTCAAATTTTTTCATGACTTCAATCTAAGGCAATGATGTAATCAACGATAATAAACGGTGCTACAAACAATGTATATATGTCGTGCCAGCTCATTCTGGCAGGTGTCGTGTTGAATAGTTGAAGATGACAGTCTCCGCGAACTGTGCATTTGAGCTATACAGATAATTATTTTGCATGTTTTGTTCACACACCACGAATCATGGCAGAGATTGCTGTTGTTGTTTCTTTTTTAACGTAAATCTCATCAGCGTTTTAGTTTCAACAATGTTACTGTTTCAGTGTGACGGGTGTCAGAATGGAATTTTGTTTGGTGACTAACATTTTCACATTATTTTCTGCAATTTTTGTAATCGCTCGCAGTAATCCATTGTTTCTGACGAACACCATCTGCAACTCGGCTAAAAACTCTGACAATGTAAATTGCGAGAGAGAAAGAGGGGATAAGAAGAAGAAGGGAGATAGTAGCATCGTTTCCATGAATTGTTTTCCGTTGTGAAGAACGAATTATTCTATGTGTTGTAACTTTAATTGAATTCTTATTTTTTACATCATATTGTTTTTGAATAATAGCATTTCAATGGCATATTCCATTTCCGAAGAAATCTAAAGTTTTTCCATATAGATGTATACACGTTCATCAAAAAAACTTTGATTTGATAAAGAACATATATTCAAAGAGATGGATCTCAATCCGCTAATCCCATTTTTCTTTGTCTTCTTGTCTTCAACTTTTCTCATCCGGAACTTTTAAATCGACTCGTTTTTTTTACTTTTTTTTTTTACTCGAATGCATTCGCTATTGAAAACAAACTAACTTTGAGCCAGAAACGACAGCAACAACAAAAGATTTTCGTGTATTTTTGGCCACTTTTCAAGTATTTTTTTGAGCAAGAAAAGTTTTGATTTGTTGTGGTTTGATAGAGATCACTTTCTTTAACCAAACTTATCCATTTTCCATCGCCAAAAAAAAAAACTTATTTGCCAATTCGAATTGATGGTAAAGAGCATGAAATCGAAATATACAATCGAAAAAAATGCCGAAATTGAAATACGGCCACCAAACAAGAGCAAGAGAATAACATTGTGTTCTTAGTAACGACAGCACCAACAATTGAGCATGAAAACTTCTTTATACCGCTGGTTCTGTTAGAATGAAATGTGTGGACTCACTCTTCAATACGAATGAAAAAAATGATGTTGACTTGGAATTTCTCCGTCGTAACTAGATCAAGTCCGAATGTTCTGCAAGCAGTACACGTCCCAAGACAAAACAGAAAGAAATCAAGCTATTTGTTCCGTTGAATACGAGAATAATAAAAATGATAATCTTTTGATTTTTTTTTTGGTGCCAAAGTATATGTACAGTTTGCTGCAAGAAAGACAAGGCACAATGGAAAATAGCTACGACATTCGTTTAAGAGGAGGCACGAAAGTCAAATTGAATAATTTTGCGATTTTCATTTTTTTGCCTACAACATCACATTAAAATTACAACATAAATATCATAACATCTTGAATGGCTGGAATCAAGCTGAATGCTATAATTGAGAATGAGCGGCAAAATTAACTATGAAAATCGTTGTGAAATTGCTTTTCGGAATAATTTCCATTTTACGCGGAATGCTACATTATTACAAATGCTAATTTTATTTGAAATGCATCAATGTTATAGGTGTTAATATGCTTTTTTCCGTTCTAATTTACGCGTCGCCGAAAAATTACTACAAAAGAAATGCTATGGGTTTTGATGTATTCCATTCTCTCTTGTATACTCAATATTGTTTTCCATTCCATTGGATTGCGTATAACGGCGAAAAAAAAAGTTTCTATAACAAAAATCTCATCGCTCATTTTTCCCTCATCATTGCTTTTCATTTGCCTTGAGTGTTCGTTGTGCACTGTATGTGAAGTTAAAAAAAAAAAAAAACAGAGCACAAAGCACGCACCTTACAATAAGCGATCATCGGTGAGTGTACGATTTCATATAGCGAAACAACATTCCTCTATCGAATTAAAAATGTTTGTGTGTGCATAGGGTCAATGTCGGTTAAGTAATTCGTTTGCCTTTGTTCACGCATCGCAAGCCAAGTGCGGATCACACGTGAAAGAATGGCCACCCGCCTCTCGATTCGCTACAAATCTCCCCAAAATAATGATTGAACACAAATCACTTGAAGTAAAAATATAATTATATAATAACTGTTGTGGATGCATCGATCGATCTAGTTGCGCCAGTGAATTAATAAATTTTTAAAATTACGCCAACGATATTTTGGTCTTTGGACGGAATTTTGTATGTGATCTATATGATATTGGGTATTGTGAATGTTACGAAGCATAACGGAGTATGACAATTATGTTTAATTCATTCAGCTGATGCACGGATGTGTGGTACATAATTGAATGAAAAAGCAAAGTATCGCTGATATTCGATACTCAATTACGCAAAATTACCATCGATTATTATATTTTGGAGAGGGGTAGCATTCCGCAAATGTGTCATTTTATCAAGGTAAAGAAGTTCAATTTCCAAGAGGGAGACATTTATTTGTAAAGCGTTCACGAGTGTTTGCTGATGTCACACCCGCGCATATCGAATGATAAAAAAAGTACCGACCGTATGGCAACCACAATTCGAATAAAAATTTCTAGAAATAAAAAAAAACTAGCCGATTCGATTATGTTTAGGGTGTAGTATCAATGAATATTTACGATACCCAATTGTGTATTTCAATTTTACACACAATTCTCATGACCGAAGAAAAACGAAATAACCCGTTGCCTTCATCGTCGGATTATTTCAATGTTCCGTAAAAGCGACTACAGCGAAACAAAACGGCAGGTTAGTTACTGTCATATGCCATGCAAATTCCACATACATACAAAAAATGGGTTGAATTTAAACCGACAATCAATCGCATGCGAACAATATCCAAACATATGTCAATAATTTCAGAAGTAATGTTTGCTTTCATGTTATGTTTTGCTTGAATGAAACCCTTTGAAATGTAACGAAAACAGAAATACGAAGTTCTTAACCGTCTTAATTTACGTCTATATTTTACTATAGTTACTCTCTTTTTTTTACGCGTACTTAACAACCATACACCAGAAACAAAAAAACAAACGCAACAAAGAGAAAAATGAAGAATGATTGAATAAAAAGGCAATTTGAGCTTAAGAGCTAGTGGAACAAAAAAATGCGGCGATAGAAACAGAAAATAAAACAAAATCAAAAGTAACGGTATGTTTGTTACGATAAAACTTTAATTGGCACATCAATTTATAGTTTAGTCATTTTAATCATCATCTTCTACTACGTGCAAATGCACATACAAAACTTTTGCCAGTGGAGAGTTGAAGAGAAGAAAAAATGGCATACACCAATTACTATAAAAAACATACACACAAAAAGTAAGTGAAACACGCATTGTCCATGGTGATATGTGCGTGACTCATACGGCCAAATTTATTTATCGATTTCAATTCGCTGTTTATGTGCCTGCACGAATGAGCCCAAATACTGCATCGCCAGTGCAGTAAATTGAATGCATAGGCGTTTTTGCACATTGTTAACGGTTAAGCGGTCAACAATTTTTCGGCCACAAAAACGTATAATTCATCGATGAATTGAATTGGTTGATAAAAGTGAAAATATTAACCCATTAGCTGCGAGTGTGCCAGCAAACAATGTTTTCAAATGTTGCTATTCAAATGTGCCAGTGTACACTTCGAATTTTAAACAGCTACAGTCGTTAATGCTGAAGAGAATGTAATGAGCTCGGTTTTTGTTAGCAGAAAAAGTGAAAAATATGTACGAAAAAATATCACTTTTACTTTTTTGTGTACAATCTGTAGTGTCTGAATACCGCTGAATACGGTCACAAACCGTTCAGTTCCATTTGTTCAAGTACATTTCTCAGACGATGAATTAAAGACAATATGAGCTGACAAAAACATACGCTGTTTATTTTTTTTTGCGAGTGAGTGCGAGAAGAGAAAGCCTTGAGATAAACACATGGCAATGCATTTCGTAAAGTGGTAATGGCTTAATGCTTGCATAATTATATATTTGAAATTTGCATTGGCAACTTGTTTACCATATATTGAGCGGTAAATAAAATCACCAACCACATGAATAACATATCGATTCGCAAATGTAATTTTCAAAATGGTTCTTGATTACGTTATAAAAATTGGATTACTACATGCTTTTAATCAATCAAACTCATGTGGTCACTATCGATTTACCCACACATACTCTAAATGGATTTTATTGCTAAACTTCACTGAGCGTAGCACACAAATTGGAACATCATTCTCTCAAACGTGATGCAATCAAATTGAGAAAAAAAACCATCATCAAAAAAAGTAAAATAAAAATATTCAAAACAACACCGTAATATGCACATCAATTTGTATAATAATCAAGCTATCACAAGGAAATGCAAAATAGAGCAAAACTTCGTATTTACGTACCGCGTATGAGAGTCCAAAAGTATATGCACAAAGTTCACAAATATTTGATGCGACAAGCGAGACAAAGTTTCGTTATTTCTTTTGTCTTTTCTTTGTCAAGATGTTTTCCATGTATGACATGGAAAATTGTTAAAATATTTGTATCTTTTATAACTTGATTATGATAATACAACTTAATACAGATAATATTATTCTTAGCGCTTCTAAATCGTCGCATGGAATTTTCACTATTTTCTCTTTGCATTCATTGAGCGTATACAAAACACTGTACGCAGCACGAGATAGTACACACAATACAATACCCACGCAAAATACCAGAAGCGAGCGTAACTTATCGGAATAATAAAAAAACGTTCGTTTCGTCGGAGGGTGGTTTTATATATCTATTTTCTTGGAAAGTTATTGAACGCTTTGAATGGAAAATAGTTGTATTATAGTCAGATTTAGACGATGTGCAGTGATTTTGCCAATATTTTCATCACAATCTTTGAATTTATATCAATTACGCCAGTGGGGCAAAATTATCAGTTTTACGACGCGAGATTATCGGAATTTTTATCACCCTTACAAATGAGTTTTCTGTGCTGTCGCCGATCCAAATACTAGCATCATTCATATGCTCATTTGTTATGAAAATAACGTTGTCTTTTTTCTATTAACATTGATGGTGGTCGTTCATTGCTCATAAATAATGGAACAATGAACTTTCATTGACTTTATCCGGTTCAGCGAATCTTAATTGAAACTCTCAATGAAACTGATGGTAAACATTTGGTCACCATAAATTCATTCATGAGAGCTTATGTTTTTTGGGTAAAAAGGGCCTTCACCTTGATTTCAAAACCGATGACTTTTTTCAATGTTTTTTTTTTAACTCAAATACACGAATAATTCACTTTCTAAGCATTTGAACTCATTGTCAATCTAAATTAAACTTCACTTTCCATTCGGTGGCAATTTTTAAACATCACGAAAAAAAAATCAATTCAAAATCAAAAACCACACATCAGCCACTTAGTATACGGTAGCTAGACAACGACTGATTACAATCATTTTTTCAAGTGTGTTGTTGTTTTGGCCACTTTTAACTACAACCTATCGTCTGTGTATTTATGAATGTTTGAAAACGATGTCACTTTTGATATTTCACGTTTTTTCCTCCTGTTTACAAATCCATTACACAATCCATGACTCAATTTTGTGTGGTATTGTCAATCGCAAAAATGGTCACAATACGAAAAGAATACTTAAACTGAATTCAAAACATTTGTCATTTTTATGGTACGTGTAAGAGTCTGAATCGCGTGACACTCTAACTGTCGATATGGGTGTATGATGGAGATGTACGATATATAGACAAACACCGATGTTCAAACAGTGTTGTTCAACGAACAAGCTTCACTTATTGCGATCCGATTCGCGACAACACTTTGCGTACTCTGACCGATGTATTTTTAACCGGAATCCACCAACCAAATTTTTTGGTTTGCGATTTTGCTGCTTTTTCTAAACAAACCAAAGCAAATAAGAAAAAAGAAAGCCCGAACCATGCGCACAACTGAATCCAACTAAATGGCAATCGCCACTGTTTTCATCTCGAACTCCCCGCGCGCTCAGTCGCTCATACAAGTGGAGAACACATAACAAGAGCGAGTGAGAGGTACACATACGTTTGCGTGTAGTCATCGAATATACACACACTGAATGCTGTTTCCCCCCATTTCTGCCACACAAAGGTAACAACAACATTCGTTTACAATATTCAATTTGTTTTTTGCCTCTCTCTCTCTCTCTCTCGCTCGAGCTCTCTTTCTCTACACCGTAGCTTATTTTATACTCGTTACTTGTTCGGTGTGCGCACACTATGTGATATACTTATTCATCGCTCGAAACAAATAATAATAACTTTTTGAATGTAATATTTTTGTATTCATTTGTATGTAATTCAGGCGGCTATACGTTTTTTTGTTCCGCTCATCAAAGCTCTTTAACAAAAAAATATTTAACCCATTTGGAATATTCTCATTCTATGCCATAAATGTAAACAACTTTTTTTACGTATGCGATAATCATTTAAGAGCGAAAAAAAAAACTATACACATATACTATATTTAGCTATTTTTTCGAGAATGACTCAGCGACCGACATTCGTCTAATGTTTTTATAATGTTTAAAGTGATGGAGTTTGTTTTGAACATTTTTTTTTTCACTTTGATTTCAGCAACTTGTTTACTCTAAGAGCCATGAGTTACCTTTTTAACATACACCTAGACATACACTTTTTATGAATCTGGATTTGAATATTTTTTATACTTGCTATACTCAAATACTTTTTTTTGGTATATTATTCTTTTGATAAGAAATTCATTTATATCATAAAAGATAAAAAAAACCAATGGAATTTTTCCCCATTCAAACCATTTTTTGGGAACTCTTCAATTGATTGAATAATAAATAATAATATGCAAAAAAGGCTTTTCCATTTGATAACATTTATTTTCGCGTATTTTTTTTTGTTGAATAAAAATACAGACAATTATTAGTACAGGCTTAATGGATACACTATAGAAACATATAATAATCATTCGATTGACGGAGTCTCATGTTGCCACAATCGATTAAAAAAAAAAAAAAAAAAAAAAAACGAATTAAAACCGGAAGCCAAACATAAAATGATTTAAATACAAAATAATCAATCAAAAGGGAATAAATTAAATCCGGAAGTATAGATCGACTTTGACAACACTGGCAAATGATTACATCAATATCAATTGTTCATCTGATCAAAATTCAATGGAATCGCAATTTCAGTGCAAATCAAATGACTGCAGACTTACAAGAAAGAATGAACTATTAAAACAATTAAGAAGTTTGAATAAATAAATGTAAATTACCTTTTCACAATATAGACAAAAAAAAATAGACTTCGACGAAGAAAATCAAAATCGTCGGTTTTCGTTCGATATTTGGCAAATTTGGGAATGACATTATACAATTATCAGTAGGTGCAAGAAATAATTTAAATAACGTGCATGTTACTGCATCAAAGCAAACAAAATTAATCATCGAATAAATAGAATAATCACGGCAATAATGGCCCATTAAGATTAGTTCGCGGTTCAAGATATTGATAGAAAAAGATATATTTATATCCATAAAAAATAAATGGAATATTTCGCTTTTAGTTGTGTAAAAAAAGCTTGAATTTTGTTCGAGCAAACTACTTTTTACTGTTCGGTCATTTGAAGAAGCGAATTGATTGTGCTTTGTTTATTGCCTCGATTTGCTTCCAAAACCGATCGAATCACTTCATCGTCAACATTTGGGAACATTTCTTTGACTTGTTTTACATCATCATCGGTGATTGGTTGCACTGGTGGTGGTTGTTCAACAACTGGCGGACGAACTTGCGGTTGAGGTGTCACAAAAACTGGTAACGCCTGGCCACCAGACACATTTGGAACCATAACAACAGGTGGCACTGCAGCATAGTTATATGTTGCCATTGCCGCTGCAGGCTTTAGGAAAAAACACACAAAATGTAATGAAAATGCAAACTCTTAACGAAATAAAGAGTTGTTAGGTAAAGGAAAACTTACCGTAAAGCTCATTACAACATCAATCATTCCTTCGACATTATCACCCTGTTTACCACTTAGGCTATACCTAAGGGGAGAATCACAAAAGAAAAGAATTAATTTAAAATAATCGACAAATAATCGGGAAACCATTAGGCTATACCATTCTTCGTGTGTTTCACCGCGCAAAACTGATTCCGGAATTTTAATCTCCGTCCATGCAATCAATTCGTCCATTTTAAAGCTGCACTCATCGTAAATTTCTACAAATATGGTATTTACGCCGTTTGGCAATTGACTATGAATGACACGGTTCCAACTGTAATGAAAAAAAAAATGGAAAAAAAATCAATTTCTGCTCGTGATGATTCTAGGTATGTGAATAACGTCATTTAAATAAACTTTTATATTGTTAAATTGTCATTACCGTGGTGTTTTACCGCCGTTTGGATCTGTTTGTGTTTCATAAACGAAATGACCAACACGAATACGAGCATATGGATCCATTCGTGTTAAACCATAATTTCGTACAAGTTTTGCTTGTGCAACGGTGATACTAAGTCGACCGACAATATTCGATGCCGGCTAAAATCGAAGATTTTCAACATTTTAATATTAAATCGAATAAAAATTCCATGAAAATCAAAGGTTAAAAGTATTTACAATGTAGGAGGCATTTTGTTGTTGAAACAATGCGATTGCAGCTTGTCGATCAGCCGATTCTTGAATCTCACGTTCTGTTGTCAACCTCAAAAATCCAGCTGGTAATGGGCCAATAACTGCCTGTTGACATTCGAAAACAATAAAATTATTAATTTCATCAGACAACCACAATCAATTTTCATCGCACGAAAAAATTAAACCCACAACATTTATAATTCCCGACATCTAAGCAATAAAATTTATATTCAATTACGACTCAAACGATAATGAAAACCGAATAATACTCGACGAACGATTACACATCGTTTGTAATGATTCACTTCGCGAAAAAAAAATTATTGGCTTCGCACGACGTAAACAGATTTCAATGTATAATATTCGTGTAGGAATCGTATTCGAACGGTAACTTAATAAGCATATACGTCATGCACTCACTCAGATAAAGTAATTGTGTTTGCAATAAACAATTTGAACAGACAATCGAATTTACACAAAATCTCAAACTTACTCTTTGCCATCCTTGAGCTTGTGCTGACATTTTTTAAATTTAATTCTCGTACAAACAACGTTTTATAGATAAATTTGTCCAAAAATATGGATGTTTTCTCTCGTATTTATATGCTGTGGTGTCTTGCGTGACAAGTGCCCGTATCTGCGTTAAAAGTATATTATTTGTAAATAATGTCAAAAACTTCTGATAGCATCGCGAATATTCATCGGCTTGAATGGATGGCTGCATACTTTGCATTTGTATGTCAAAATAACATTTAAACCGCGGCTAACTTCACGCATATAACTTTTGTTGCTACACATCAGATACAGTGATTTTTGTATTGTCATTGCTCCGGCTGGAATTCAATTGCACAAAATGGTAATTTTTATAGTTTTTTTTTTTGTATTTTTATATTGATTTTTGAAATATTGATGTTAAAATTCAGTCCTTTTTCATGAGGAAAATGAAAAATTTCCCAATGTTTTCTTAAATTCGCAAATTTTTCTGGCTCATATCAATTTCATAACCTCAGTTTTGTTTGCACAAGCTTACCTTTCCCAATTTCGCCAATAAAATCTAATTAACAAAATTTCTTTTACAGTTTCGTAATCAATATGATAGTGATGTGACCGTATGGAGTCCGCAAGGTCGGCTCCATCAAGTCGAATACGCAATGGAAGCAGTTAAATTGGGTTCGGCCACCGTTGGTTTGAAAAGCCGTGACTATGCAGTTTTGGTTGCACTAAAACGTGCCTCATCGGAGTTGGCATCTTTTCAAAAGAAAATCATCCCAATCGATGACCATTTGGGCATTTCAATTGCTGGTATCACAGCTGATGCACGTGTTTTGAGCCGTTATATGCGTCAAGAGTGTTTGAATTATAAATTTTCATTCGATACAACTTATCCGGTGGCTCGTTTAATTTCAAATTTGGGCAATCGCATGCAAACATGCACACAACGTTACGATCGCCGTCCATACGGTGTTGGTTTGTTGGTCGCTGGTTATGATGATCAAGGGCCACAAATCTTTGAAGTCGTTCCAAGCGCCAATTACTTCAGCTGCAAAGCCATGTCGATCGGTTCGCGTTCACAAAGCGCTCGAACATATTTGGAAAAACATTTGAACTCATTTGTTGATTGTTCAAAAGAAGAATTGATCAAACATGGTTTGGAAGCACTCAAGGGAACACTGCCAAACGAAGATCTTCTTACTAACTCGGTAAGCCATCATTTTTTTAGATTTTATTTTTTTAAAAAAACATTTCAATCAGAGAACAATAACCAATTCCTTATTGCATTATTTTTTTTTTCTATTCGATAGAATATTTCAATTGCGGTCGTTGGTAAAAATGAGAAATTCCACATTTTGGACGACGAAGAGAATGCCAGATATGTTGCAGCTGTTGAAAAGCGTTCCGGTCCACCACCCGATAACGATGATGGAGGTTCTGGTGCTGTTGGTGGCAATGAACCGCCGACAATTGACGACTTCGATGTACCACATGAACAAGATTCGGGGGACCCCCAAGTTCAAGTAGCAATGGAAACATAAACGCTCCAAAAAATTCATTGAATCGCCTTCTATTCAATCCCCATCATGATCATTTGATTGAATAGCTGGAGCGAGAATTCGATATTGATTGAATGAATAATTTACCCTTTTTACACCAAACATTTCTAAATCTTCGAATTCTCCCTCCAAACAAAATTTTATGGATTCGTTGTCTACTTTTTGAATAACATACAGATTATTCAACGGAGTATTTTGCTTTTATATTAATACTAATCTATCAACAATAAAACAAAACAAAATAAAATGGGAAAAATTGCCTGAAATGGAATAAAACACACTGATCACATTTCGTTAAAATAATATTGATATTTTTTTTATTCGATTTTTAACAATTAAAAACGTTGCTTTTAGTTTTTGTTCAGATTTCTTTCAATCTCTTCAATCGTTCAGCTTCGGCCTTTGCTCGTTGATTTTCTCGATTACTTTCATAGTCTGCATTTATGAAGTGAATTCCAATATGATATGCACCAATGATGCCGAATATTATCAACGGATATTTTTTATTGATCATTTTTTGTGGTTTAGGTTTATTGAAACGTTTTTTTTTCTGAATAACTATCTACTTTAAACAAAGTATACAAATTGTTGTTTGGTTATGTTTTTTCACTGACATAATATGACATATTCTCTTCACATATAAAATAAACACTTAAAAGATGGCGTGTAAGTGTAGGTGTGTTTTTTCAAAAAAATACCTCTTCCTCGATTTAGAACATTCCCGGTCTATCTCGTTCGATATTTGCCGATTTTTCGAAAAACATTGCATCGATGAGAAAGCATGCGCCTAACATAATTGCTTTTATCTCAACATCTAAATCGAGTGGAAATGAGATTCCAAAGAAATCGGCATCGGTGAATAGTTCTCTAACAAGACCAGACCATTGTTTTGAAATTTTTCCGATTTCGACACCTTCCATGGTTAAAATTTTAAAGTCAACATCATTGCCGCACATTGAAAATGTGCACACTGGTCCTTCGATTCGTAAAATGGTTTCGTTGTGAACATTCTTTATTGAGAAATATGGATAACACACTGACCACTTTTGTTTAACCGAACCAATGTATTTACCGGGCGGAGCGTATACTTCAATCGATTGTAAACAACATGGGAAAATACAACTATCACATGCAGCTGGTCGACGTAGATGCATCACTTCATTTTGATACGCATCGAATACACGAAGTTTAAACCGACGCAATGGTCCACAACAATTTCTCGTACAACAATCATTATTTTCAGCGGCCCAGTACAATTTTTGGCCTAGTGCATTTTTTACGTTAAACTTGTTATTCGTTTCGAAACCAGTGATTGCTTCAATCAATTCCACTTTTTGTTGTACTAACAATTGGTCAATGGTAGCCAAATATTCAAGACCCAAAGGGCATGAATTGATAGGTAATGGATTTTCCAATTGTGGTGGAGGTGATGCTGTTGGCTGGGTTTGAATGATCATCGGAGGTGTTGGATTCATCGAAATGTTTGGTTGTGTTTGGATAAGGCCATGATGACGGATTGAATGACTTAATCGTAATGAGGTTGACTGTACGATTTCATTGTGTAGCCAATTGTTTTGTTGCGTAGCTAGTTCTATATTGTCACTTTGCAGCGGTTCCACTCTCATTTTCTCTTTTATGAATGCCTTGAGTCAGCGTATCAAATTAACTGTTCAGATCAGATTGTTTCCAATAAAATTTTGTTTGTTCAGATCAAAAATGGCACACTTAAAAAAAAACAACTTTTAGCTTAACTTAATCTGTTCACTCGATGTCTTCTTGTAAATTGAATCAAAAACAGGCCCAATTCCGTTTGCCACAAAATGGGACGAAAATATTCACATTGACATGAACGTGACTCAATTTAGAAATAATATCGACTTGTCAAATCGACATGTCCCACTTGAATGATTTCAATTGATTCCTTTATGTTTAAATAATGATTACAAATTGTATGCGCTCCATATCATACGTACGCTTGTACGCATTGTTATTGTGACATATGAACGGAAAACAAATACAACATGATAATGAATTTTAAATTAGCCTTTATGTTAACATCGCAATACTAAATGAGTAAACAGTTCCGAATTTAAATTTTAATAGCATTTATTTAAAAAATAAAAAAAGAAGAGATAAAATGAGTTACAATATATTCCATAAATGTTTCGGAAGAGTTCAGGTTTTCTTCAAAAATATACACAATTTTTTTAAAATATGAATTGATTTAAGAGTGGATATCATTATTGGTAAGAACGTTATCGATTAATCCAAAAATGCCCATTTTAAAGCGACGCTTTTGTGATGCGCTCATGCAACGAATGTCAGGTAATAAACTGCGGAAGAAATCCAAATCAGCGTCGTCAGTTTCTTGGGAGACTTTTATGCGTTTTGTTGGTACGGGTTCATAGATAATCTCTTGTAAATGTTCTTTGGGCGAGACAACACTATTAGAGCTCGTGAATGCTTGATCAACAATTGTCTTTTGTTCGGTTTCTGTTTCTGTTTCGACCTGTATATGGGCCTCATCCAGTGCATCGGTGACTGGTGTCACTTCACCAGTTGACGTTTGAATCAGTGTCACATATTGATTCTCATCTGAATCAGCTGTTGAAATTGTGTAAGTCGTTGTGGTTGTGCCACCAGTACTCACTTTTGCCAATTTGGACGTTGATGGTTTGTGGTCTTCCAACACTGGTGTTTCGTATTTAATTTGCTCTTTCACCGATCGACTCTTTGTATATGGCAACAGAAAATTCATATGCTCAGCCAAATAATATGGTTTATGATTTACTGAACCATCTTCTGACGACGTTTGTTGTTGCTTCAAATGTCGAGTTAAACACGCTCGAAGATTTCTCCAACGTTCTTTGCAATGAGCCACTGTAAATAAACAGAGAAAATACAGAATACAACATATGATATGGAACGGTTTTCTTTGTCGTCACCGTAACGAAATTCAAATGCATGTTACGAACATGTCTTTTCGAACGCTGAACAGTTTTTCAGCAATTGTTATTGTTTTTCGGCTACAGTGTACAACATGCCATTCGAAACATCGTTTGTAATGCAACAATGATAACAAATGTTTGCCACAAAAAAAAACACAGCCAAATGTCTTTCACACAAAGTAATTGATGGGAAAATAACAATCAACACATCACATGCCATTCACGACAAACAATTTGAAATTTTGAATTTTATTTACGCTTTTGTCATGCTATTACATGGAAAATTGAAAATCTATCTGTGCCAATGCAATGTTTTGAGTGGATTTGTGTTTCTGGTGTCAAACAATGGCGATGACAATTACTGTTTGTAATTTAAAATCCATTACTGTTGTTATCTTACCACTTTCATTGACTTCAGTTGAGATTTTTAGCCAAATTCGTTCGTGCTCTTCTTTGCTTCGATATTCTGGCAATGATTTATCGTACAAACTGCGTTCGCGTTCGATAATTTTCACGAACATTATATTAAACTCTTGATCATCTCTCATCTTATTCATTGAAACACACATTCAGATGATTACAATGGCAGTATTATATTTTTTCAAAGATTACACAAATTTACTCAAGGTCTTTTTTAAGTTTAATGCTACAATTTTATGAGTTTTTTTTTCGAATTTTTCACATTTAATCACTGAAAATTGAACTTTTCCGCAAGAAAATTGCTGACTGAAATACGCTTGACGTGTGACATTTAGACAGATACTACGTGACGTATAACTAAACACACACGCATTTACCAAACTCACATACAGCATGACAAGACCAATACACTCGCACATCCATACATACAAATCAGTGAGTGTTGTAATGTGTTGTTGGTTAACTATATATGCTATTGTTATGTGTACGATGAAAACTACACGATATATGTGACATAAACTCATTGAACAAACAACTTGTAAGTTCAGTTGTACTGTACATGAAAACTGTTGGACAAGTAACTTTACAGTTCAATTTGTTGTAACGGTTCCAATTATGGATCATACCATCCACCAGGTGATTCGATTTATAGCATTTTTTAAAATATTATATTTGTTCATCCGGTAACCTCTTTGGAATGTCAAATTTTATTATTATGTATGCTTACAAAATTTGCTTATTAGTTTCACCCAAATTGATTGAAGTTACAAAGGTTAGAGCATTTATTGACCAATAAGCTAATTACAGTTGGAAAGAAGTCATCATCTAGCAAAGATTGATTAAAATCATACTGAACTGGTGGTTATCTCGTATTTATAAATGCACTTTTATCGGCACAAACAAACCTTGAATTTATAGAACATTTGAAATGTAATTTTATAAGAAATTGTTTAAATCGCAATATTGCTAATTTTCAAAAGGAGATGGCGCCAATAGCCATTATTATGTGCAACATTCAACCGAACATAAATGTTGTGCTGACAACTCACTGTGTGTTTGACTCTTCCCGAGAAAAGAAAAAACTAAGAAGATAAAGGAGAAATGGCTCGTAAAAAGCAAACCGCGCGTAAGACATTTGCTGGGGAGGCGTCTGGTGGAAAGGCAGTGCGTCCTAAAAATCAAAATAAGAAAACGAATCGCAAAAGTAACAATGACCAACCAGCCAGTGAAGAAATCACATCGTTATCGTCCAGAAATATCGCTCTTCGTGAAATTTGTCATTACCAGAAATCGATTGAATTGTTGATCCACAAATTGCCATTCCAACGGTTGGTTTATCAAATCGCTCGAGATTTCAAAACCGATGTGCGTTTACAGTGCGTAGCTGTACTCGCTTTGCAAGAAGTCAGCGAAGCCCACTTAGTTGGTTTGTTCGAAGACACCAACTTGTGCGCTAACCACGCCCGGCATGTCACAATTTTGTTTCGCTTTTCTGCGTTCATTTTTACGATACGACATTCGACTTTTATAATAGGTATGAAATTATTTGCTTCGATCGTTCTATGGGTTTTTCACGTCACAAAAAGATGAGGTTAAATATTTGGTTTGATACGAATTACAAACTTCCAAAACTAGAAAATAAGAAAAACAAGAAGTCATTTTATTTCATATCAATTTATTGATTCGCATTTTAAAATCTTTGATTGAATATAGAGCTATAGTGCTTTACATTATATTGTTAGATTAACGCCAGCAGCTTATTTAATTTTTTTGTAAAAAAATATGCGTCTTCATTCCCAACGAATTTCTAGTAGATACTAATCCGAACAGCAAAAAAGAACAGGAATTTTGCAGCCAATGGATCAAAAGTAGATTGATTAAAACAGACTGATTCGTAAAATTCATCATTCGATGTATAATAAAAATGAAATTTCTATAGTTGGTTCGCTACTTGTAATACTTTAAGAGTGTTTGTATTTAATAGTCTGTTTGTAAATCGATAAATTTTTGTTTGTAGTTAATTTGGTGCTGGAACAGCATCAGTCTGGTTGACTTCTTGTGGTGGTGGTGATGGTGGCTTCGTTGGTGGATTGCTATCTTGCCGCCGATCGTATGGGCTTCTTGAACGCGAATATGGGCTCCGTGATCGTGATCTCCAATTACGATTGCGATTACCACGATTATTATTCCAGCCATTGTTGCGGTTATTGTTCCAGCGATTCCGATTGTTGCGAAAATCTCGATTTTGGAAACCACGATTGAATCGATTTCCTGGAATCAAGCGAATGCATCATCATTAGAAAATTATTGTGAAATTGTAAAAAGGTATTCAAAGGATAACGTCGTCATAGAATCCTTACCTCCACGATTGTTGTTGAAGTAACGAGGTCTGTTGTTATGCTGATAACCAATGCGTCGCCGATGTGGGCTGCCTGAACGACTTCTAGAACGTGAGTAGCTGCGACGACGTGGAGAATAGGATCGTGAGCGATGACGTCGGGTATAGCTACGTGAGCGACTTCGAGAACGAGAGTCTGTGGTTCGATGAAAATGATATTTAGATGCATGTTTTTGTTCATATTGGATTTCATTATACTTACATGAGCGACTGCTACGAGTATGACTGCGTGAGCGTGATCGATAATTTGGTGGCTCTGGTGGTTTGTCAGACATGTCACCTTGGTCAGCTCGACGGAAGTTACCTGAACATTTCAAGAGAATATTTATTTATTGATGCTCGATATAACTTGAATTGAGGTGAATGTTAACTTACCAAATTTATCGAGAACGGATGGACCGGCCGGTGGATGTGATGGCATTGGTAATTGCTTGTTGGTTTCATATTTGGTTGGATATGAAGCTGGCGGATGTGATGCACCGTATGATGTTTGCTTTGGAATATTCAGTGAATCATCTTGATCTTCGTCCTCATTTGGGAACGCATACTTGGAAGCGGATGCTTCTTTTTTGCTAATGGGGAAAAAAATGTCAAATGTAAGTGAAGTCAACTTGTTTGGCGGTCGAATCGTTTCTATTTACCTGTCTTTGGGGAACATTTGCATTTTCCATTTACCCTCATTCTCTTCTGGTTTGCTTTCGGCACTCGACATTTTTTTTTCTCTGTAAGAATATGGGCTATATATTTACAAGCTAAAGATTAGTAAATTCATTTCTACGTGTTGCATTCAAATCCAAAATAATAATTGTGCATGTTAATATGAAAAACGTACTCTTCTTTGAGTTGACTCAAGCTCTTCTCAACCATTTCGATGTCAGATTTCTTGGCATTCAAATCGAAAATTGGCAATTTTGTGATGAGCCTAAAAGCAAAGTATCAAATCAGTTAATTGTATTTGATTTCAATAGAAATGACTTACTTCAAAGCTTCACGTAATTCGTTGCCATCAATCATATCGTCTTTGTCTTTCTTGCTGCTCTTCGATTTCTTCTCCTTCTTCTTTTTCTTGCTATCCTTCTTGTTTTTCTTCGATTTCTTGCGATCTTTCTTCTTCGATTCTTGATTCTTGCGTTCCTTCTTGTATTTCGAAGCCTCTTCTACGAATTTCCGAACCTTTTCCTCGTAATTATCATCATCGCGAGTCATATCTAAAAATTTGCTCACTCTCAAATCGTAATCATTCGGAATGGGAGCAGTGTCTGAGCTCGATACGCCCGAAAACATTTGCGGCGGATAATTGTACGGTGCACTACCTCCTGCCATGCTATTATCGACCAAATTCCCATCAATGCCACCACTAAACATTGCCATGCGACGACTTAATGGTGACATCGATCGCTGACGCGACGATTTCTCCGATCGTTTCTTCTTCTTGCGTGACTTTGATCGGTCCGAATCTAAAATAAAATAGGTTGGAAAATTAAATCCCGTCTGCATCTTATAAAAACTGGGGCATTAGCGCCCAAATATGTAACAGAACAATTGCACAAAAAAAAAGACGATTCACAACGAAACAAAGACACAACGTGTCGCTTATATATGATGTTATTTGCTGCACTGAACTGACGAATGACAAATTATTATATCCCTATTATCGTAAAGTATTGCTTTTTTTCCCCTGTGTGTTCAGTATAATTGTTGTTCGTCATCGCTTCAATTGTTATTGTATACACAGCTCATAAACAATATATCCATTATATGTTCTATTTATATTTTCGATTAAAAGGCTTCCACATTCCATGTGCACGCTTTTTCTAGAACAAAAATAAATTACGAACAGGCTATACCTAAAATAAAAGGACGGTTTTGGTTTTTTGGTTTCCGTTGCTTTTGTTCGGTATGCATAGCAATTATTGACATCGATTCCATGATTTGCATGTGTCGAGCAATTTTTACGGTCCTCAAACACCATTAAATCGGTTACATCATCACATTCTGTTGCCCACAATTTAATAGATTTTTCGACATAATCAGGACATTTTATAAGGCTATTAAGTTGTCATCGCAATAATAAAACAATATCTACTTTCATTTTCAGTTCGAATAATGTCGAGGATTTTGTAGCATCGACTGTGCTCATGGACACATGTTATATTTTTCTAATAAGCCGCGACAATTCAATCGATTTGCTGGAATTTGGATGAATGTCAATGTTTAAATAACGTTTATAAATACAAAATGCAACAAAGGAAATAAAATGTTTGAAAACCATATTTAACAAATTGGTGCGTACATGATGCATGCGGTCTGAAATGTTGTATTTTTATCATTTATTATTTCGTTGCGACCACGAATGCCATTCAAATAAATCCGAAATCGAAAATGCAATACAAATGCTTAGTTGATACTATAAACGATTTTATCGGACTCCAAACTGTATGAGGATAGAAAAAAAAGAGTATCGCGTGCCACGGTATTTGAAGATAGTAATTTTTTTTATGTGTTATGGAAGTACACACAATATTTTCATTTTCAATTGACTTGAATTAAATTTTTTTTCATTTGTGACAATTTCATGAACGAACCTAAAAAAGAAAAAAAAAAACAAAACATATGGTTCAAGTATTTGATGGATGAGAACACATCAAGCAGTCGAATCTTTCTAAATGTGGATGACCATCAATTGACTTGATTTTGGTTTGTGTTCAAATGATGTAAAATTAGTGGATGATAATGACATTAATGAGTATGTGTGTGTGTGTATATATTGATTCTAGACAGCACATGATATACTGTATTTTGACAGTGGTTTCGATATTGCAAATTACCTGATGATGATGACGATTCGCTACTACTTGACGATTCAGCACTGCTCGATTCACTTGATTCACTACTGTCACTACTCGACGAACTCGACGAATGTCGTTTACGACTCTTTGACTTTTTCTTTTTTCCCTTCTTTGAGCTGCTGCTCTCTTTGCGTGTATCAGCATTTGTGCTTCCACTTATTGCCGACGAAGCATCACCACGATTCGGTTCTGATGTTCTGATATTCAACGCTAAAAGATCCATCGTAAAATGAAATTTATTATTACAGAATAAATACACAAACAACAAATTCAAAGAATATCAAATGAATAAAATAATTCGTAGACAGCGTTGATGTTTTCATCACCATAGCAACCGATTGATTGAAAACGAACGAAACGAAATAGAATATGTAAGGAAATCGATTAAAAAAAAATGATTACCTGGCAACGCCAAGTCATTCATATCGATAATTTGCTTCGACGAACCACTACCTTTACTCCACAAGAAATTCAATGATTTTTGTGCCTCTTCGTGGTGTGGCAAAATGGTTAAACAATCTTGATATGCTTTTTTCGCTTCTTCTGGACAATTTTCTTCTTCATAATTTCGACCAAGAGCGACAAGAGTTTCGCCCATATACTTTCTAGCATTCGAATGCGTTGGATTTATTTTCAATGCATATTCAAAATCTTCGACCGCTTTTTTCAATGAACCATTATTTGCATAAAGTGCACCACGTGCAACAAGACCTTCAACATTGCGCGGATCAATGGTTAATGCTTTATTTAAGCACTGAAACGCTTCAGCGTGGCGACCTTCTTTAAAATGTTCAATTCCATCGGCAACCGACCTGAAAAGAAGTGTTTTTTTTTAAGTATTTAAATTCCACCGAATTCAAAAAATTTTAAAGACATTTTTTGAAAAAAAAAAAAAAAAAAAAAAAAAAAACATGACCTACCTAAATGCCCAACTGCTTGCTTGTGATTGCCGTAATTCTGACGAATATTCGTCATTTGGATACTTTCCCCGTAAACCACTCATATTTGTATAAAATGTATTTGATTCCAAACCAATTAATTCACATAAATGTTCAATACACCGTGGATTATCAAAACCAGACGAGTCCTCTAAAACCGATTCATATGATCGGCCCGCTATCTCCGATGCGAACCTGTAACAAAAGAAACAGAAGTGTTAGTGACTGTTGTCCCCGGCAACCATACATCGAAATACATAATTTCAATTTTCTTAATGGAATTAAAAAAAGAGACAAAACGGAACGGTAACGATGAATATAGAAAGAGTATGAACAAAACAACACTCATATATAGATAAAAATAAATGATACACTTTCGTTCAATCATATTATAAAAATGGTATTCGTTTATTGTACGTTTTATTTTATTATTTTTCTGTCGCCAAAAACAAAAGTAATAACAAAGCGCCATTTGTTTATTGTTACTGTTCAAATCAATTTGGTGTTTGATTTCACACGTTCAAACGAGTCATATGCGTTTTTGTTTTCAGAATAAATGTTTTATTTTCTCTTGATAGTACATTTGTGTGCTTATAAATATGGTTACCCACATTTTGTGGGGGAGGCCGTTAAACAAAGCGATTATCAAATGGCAATTAAATTGATAATTGTTGATTGATTTTCTGGTAAATTTTTGTTTTTGTTTAATTTTGTGTTGGGGGGGTTGTTGTGTAAAATCACTTACTTGTATTTTTCCGGCAATTGACTCGATTGTGTTAAACCAAGTTTGATATCAGTCGTTTCATTGCTGGATTTGAAATATTGCCCTTTCATGCCAACCACCAATTTTTCGCTCAATTCATTCACCTCAATAATTTCACAGCACACCAAATCGTTTGACAAATAGGTGCGAGCAATGCCCTTATTATCGATGGCCGGTATTTGAAGTGAATGTGGCAAGAATGCCTAAAAACAAATAACAACACAACAGCATTTACTACATATATTATTATTTTTTTTTTGGTCGAAAATAGCAAAAAGTATCATTTTCAATTTGATTTCAAATGTTTACCCGGGCCTTAACGTCATTGAAAACATGAAAGTTTGGCGGATGTGTACACAATAAACGAATTAAACAGCCTCCGGTTTGCAAACTTTGAATTTTCCCATAAATAATATCGCCAACTTTTAGTTGCTGTAAATAAATGACAGAGTGATGACGTTTTTTTCATTTACGATTAATCAAATGCAAATCAACAAACCGAGTAAATTTTCTTCACCAAATTACTGCGATTGGCTTTTTCAGGAAGAAATACATTCAATGGTGGCATATCGGCATAACATCCTAAAATCACATTATTGAATCAGTATTAATTGTTTCAATCTTTTTGGTTTTGTTTTCGAGTTTTTTGTTTCAATCGGATTTGTGGTCGCTCACCTGTGCCATTGGCAATAATTAAATTGGCATTATTTGATCGTAGACATTCTTTGCCCGGATCAGTTGTGAACAATTCATTTGCTTTCTTCGCAATAAACGAATGGATTTTTAAGCGTTTGGCACGATCTTGGAAGACAAATTGCTTTTGTCGCATTTGATACAATGTAAAATCGGGATTACGCACTCCAATATTTTGTAAACTTTGAATGCCATGTTCGCCTTCCCAAACCTTCTGTAATGGTTGGCCATGATACTCAATCGATTTGGTTACCCATTCAGAATTAAGCGAACACATCATTTGATTGTTTCGTTCCATGGTTTGATGGTGTGGATGAGATCATTTATAACTAAATTTGTGTTCACCGATTTTCGTTTTTGATCTGTGTCATTTGTTTTCTACACTTTTTTTTACTCAGTCATTTGCAATTACAAATACGTTGAAGCGTCACGCTATCAAGAGAAAAGGGAAGCAAATTCAGGTGGTTTGTCATTTTTCCAGAGACAAAGATAAACACACATTTTTCATGAAATTTGATAACTCGTCATTATTAAGCCAGAGCAAAAAAAAAAATTAACAGATAAAAACAAAAACTAAGATTTCAAACACATTTAAAATGATATTATTATTTACACAAATGGTTTAAAATTATAATTCAAAGTTATAACCCGTTCACGTTCCACTTGCTCACGAAGCAAAAAAAAACGTCATTTCCATTAGATATTCATAGAAGTTGTTGTTGTGAATTGTGCCAACGAACACATCAGAAAATCAACTGTTTTACTTCAAATCCGATTGCGAATTCAGTTTGACAAAATGCTCAATTTATCAGTAGTTCACAATGTTCGAATAAATTTAAGTTTTTTTTTTGTTCTCGGTTTTCGGCTTCACAGAATTTGCCGAACATGACTTTACACATACAACACACACCCTACTGATTCAATGATGAATTTGATTCATTTTCAAATTTGCAGATAATGTTATTGACAAGATAAAAATTGGAGAAAAAAAAACACTGATTTCAAATTAGAGTTAATCGAGACAGCATTTTATGGTATAAAAAAAGAGGTATAAATTGCGCCTGAAAAAAAAATTAAAAATGGCCGATGTTGTTCGGTACAAATAGAAACACACACATGATGGACACTTTTACACAGTTCATCAACAACACACAACTTTTATCATCTACAAAAAAAAGAAAATTTTGTCAATTGATTTACCTGAAATACGAAAGAAAATATACTTGTCCAATATATGCTGTAATTTAAATCACAATTCAATATTCAACAAATCTGAAACACACGTTAATGAAGACTTTTTTCTAATGGAGCTGTCAACTATTAAATTAAAATACACCATGTATTGATTACACGATGAGTGTTTGACTGACGCCGTACTCACAATATTGTATGGCGTACAACACACATTCGGAACTTAGACAGCAACTGTCAATGTGTGACAGCGGTACTAGCATGACATGCAGTGAGTTGAAGCTCGCCAATGAGAATGGTTTAAACATTATCTCGTTTTGTTTTTTTATATTATTATTATTATTTTTGCTGTGGCAAACAAGAAATTGTTTTTTCAACAATGTAAATTCAACGATTTAAAAATGTCTTGATCTTGTTTTACGAAATTCGACAAAGATAGATGCTAGATTGAAACATATCATTTTGGTATGCTGTTAGACATGGTCACAGCATGTGACAACTGCACGGGAATTTCAACACATTGGAAATTATGTTATCATTCATGTAAGGAATGCGTGGAATAATGGAATAACACGAACGACGTCATATTATGTATCACATTGACTTCGCATGTGTGCAACATTCGGAATATGTACTGTCTCTTCATTCAGTTTTTATCAGAGATAATGACATGAAGTGTAGTTGTTGGGTCAAAATGTCTTTGCTGTGTTAAAGGAAAAAATATCCATTGATTGAATTTATGTAAAAACATTAATCGAAGTGGAACATTTTCTCCACGGAAAATCCCTTTTGAATTTTAGTATGTGTTCTTCTGTCTAATTAGAAAAAAAACATGCTGATTTTTTTCAACGATACGAGCTTGTTTTGTCTTCAGCTGTAATAGATAGTGAAATATTTTTAAATAAAATAAAATTGATAATACGTTTTCTTTCTTTTCATTCAGTGTTTGCCCTTCAAAATTGAATCAAGTGTCAAGCACAAACACAGTTCTGTTACATTATAGTTTTTGTGCCCGATTCGTCGACTCAATTAAATTATTTATTGGATTTAATAAACGGTTGTCAGCATGAGAAAATTAAAATTATTCCGAGCAATAATAATGGGAGCTCCAGGCAGTGGCAAAGGTACAATATCCGATCGAATTCTGAAGCGATTCAACTTTAAATACGCCGCCACGGGCGATTTATTGCGTCAAAATGTTAAGATGAAGACACCATTAGGAATCGAAGCTGATAAATATATAAAAGCAGGTCAATTGGTGCCAGACGATCTAATTATTAAATGTATTTTGAATCGAGTGAGTGCAATTGGAAATGATTCATGGTTACTTGATGGTTTTCCAAGGACAATTGCACAGGCAGAATACTTATGGAATTTTCAACCAGTTGAATCTGTAATACAATTATCTGTGCCACATGATGTGATAATTGAGCGTGTTAAAGATAGATGGGTGCATTTACCAAGTGGACGTGTGTATAATTTACATTTCAATAAGCCAAAAGTTCCGGGCCGTGATGATGTAACTGGAGAAGAGTTAGTACAACGTGAAGACGATGATCCAGAAACAGTGAAAAAGCGATTGGAAGTGTACGATGCTTGTATCAAACCGATGGCTGATTTCTATCGTCAACTAGGCATTTTAGCGGAATTTGAAGGTCGCACAACCGATGAAATTTGGCCGAAAGTTCAAACATACTTAGAAAAAGCCATAAAATAATGCAATCATATAATGACTATGCCAAATTTAAAGAATACCAAATAATTTGCTGCTTCCAAATTCAATAATTCAATTAAAGTGTGACCACCAAACAACGATACCAATCGAAATAGACAATAAAGAAATAAATGAATGTTTTCAATTATAATAAGAAATGTAGACTTGTACAATTTACGGTGTAAACAAATAATTGAATACTAATTTTCGCACATTTTATGTAGTAGTAGTGGAAAACAATTTAATTTGATGTGATTTTTTATTAGATGCTTTGCAATATAGTCGCACAATAAATGCCTTGTGCTCAAAATAAATGATTTCTTTTCAGTTCAGGTGTTTTAAACACATTATTTACATATTCTTATTTGTATTTGTTCTTGTCAAAGTGTTTATGTATATTATCTTATGGAATATTTCAATTTTCGATAAGAGTCAAAGTAGTAACCATTGTCAATTTTTTTGTGAACCAAATTTTTTTTTATATTCCAGGCATGACTTAATAATTTTACGGAAAAGGTCATAAAAAATACGTTTACATCACATAACTTTATTTGAATATGAACGACGTTCTTTTTATCTTTACAAACAATAATTTACCATTAAGAGAGAGAGACAAAAAACTACTTCGACTCTTATCGATATGAAATGCGCGAAATAGAAATTATTCACTTTCTTGGATTTTTTTTTCTGCCATACGTGTACTCTTGATTGATGTTATTTAACCTTATCTACAGTTAAAAATGTAATCCCTATCTAATAAATAAATATTGGCCATACACACATATAAAATCATTCTTGTTTTGCTATCAAAGTGAAAATCAACCGATATATAAATTGATATGTGTATAAAACGCTATACATTTTGATATAAAATATTTGGATTTGAGTACCGAACGTCCCTATTGGCTTAGTTACCCATTGAATCGTATCATGTTGCTAGACAGTTGGACAGTGGACACAAAAGCTGGAAGAGGATCTTGTGAATTAGAAGGATCCTTTATTCATTCTAACTGATAATGAATTTCTTGATAAATCAACGCATTAACTATGAAATGATTTAAAATGTTTATATTCATGGGTGCGATACTTTTTGTTTTTACACTACCCTGCAAAAATTTAAGGCCACCTGTGTATTTTCATACAAATTGTCAATTTTTATTAATCCGATGAATATTAGGGTGTAGCATTTTTCAAACATTTTAACGGCGAGGGTAATAACCAAGGGTATGGCATGGTATGTAAAATGTTGGCGAACAAAAACCCTACAAATTTGTCGGAATAAACCTTATAATTCTATGAACAAAATTACACAAATATGAGATAGTCAATACGAAATTTGTAATTCAGATTCTATCCGATAGATGGCGTTACGGTTTGGCACGTCGCCATGTCTCTCATATACGTGCCCTTCCCTTGATAATAACCATGGCTATGGGATCATATGATCAAGAATCGAGCGTTTTTTTGCGAAAAAAATATAAACTGAGATGTCACGGGTCAACCGCCGTAAGTATCAAAAATAGGAAAAATGTGAATTTTTTTGGATTTATGTGGAAGGCATAAAGATACACTATACTTTCACTTTAAATCATAAAAACAGAACCCAAATAACACATTGTATTAGGAAAATTCATTCAAACCTAAAAATGGATACCTTCACCATGGAGAAACATTTCATTGAAAATTTTCAAAAATCCTGATTTTCAGAACTATTCACTTCTGAACACAAATTTATGAATATTAAAGGTTTCCTGATCCCGAATGAGGAATAATTGTCTGAAATTAATGTGTGCAAAGTATCCCATGTCATAGATTCATTTTTGGTACCTAATGGACCCCTTAAGGAAAAAATAAAGTAAAATCACGAAAATTATAATATTTTCGCCAATTTCTTGAATGATGTGGCCAAAACTCTTCTGCATCTGAACTTTTTTAATGTATTTTACTCAATGTGACATTCCAGCATCATTAACATCTGATCTTTAGTCATAGTGCAGTATAGTGAATTCGAGTTGATCACATTGTCATATCAATGGATGGAATGGAATCCTGTACCTCTAAAACTTGAAAGCTCTTACATTAAATTGTGTCACTTACATCCCATTATCATCCCGAATGTGTATATTCCTTATAAACAGTACGTATACAGACGTTTTGATTGAAAAGAATTGAAAATTGTGATTGAAATGCAACAAAATTGAATTTTCCACAAAAATTTTTTTAAAACGTTTAAAATAATACATACATTTATAATACATACATTTTTATATAAAAGACATACGTATTTTTCGATGAGGTCACCACTTGGTACCGAAAATGAATTTTTGCCATGAATTACCGCTGTGTTAGAAAGCTTAAACCTCGCGCACATCATTTTCAGACATTTTTTGATCATTTCGGATCAGAGAACCTTCAATTTTCGTTCAGAAATGAATCACTTGAAAATTGGAATTTTTGAGATTTTTCGAATGAATTCGGTGAATTGTCACTTCATGGTGATGGTAGCAATTTTTGACTTTGCATGGAATTTTCTGTTGCAATGTGTTATTTGGGTTCTGTTCTGATGATTTAAGTAGCAAAATAAGTTTAGTGTATTTTTATGCCTTCTACAAAAATTCAAAAAAATCCAAACTATTTCCATTTTTGATACTTCACCTTGACCCGTGACATCTCAGTTTTTACTTTTCTCGCAAAAAAAACGCCTGATTCATGATCAGGGGATCCCATAGCCAAAGTTATTACTCTCGCCCCAATCATCAACGATAAATAAAGATGATAATTCGATATTAAAAGTTGATCGTCAAATTACTAAATCAAAATACAGCTTGTCGCAACGAAAGGCGCTACTAGTAGTGGAAATAATATTATTCTTTATATTTTGTCCTCAAAGACAGTTTTTCACAATTCAATTGGGAAACTATAAAATATTGGATTGTGTTTTTTTGTCATGATGAAAGTAAATCAAGTGAATATTTTGTTTGTGTTACTTTTTATCTGTTTCAAAGTACGCGCAATTAATTATTTAGATGATCGGTTTTTCTATGCCGTTGAAGAAGGTAATTTTAAACTCTTATCAAAATAACTGTGATAAAGTGATTCACACATCTAAAATACTGTGTATTCCACACTGGTATCAACACCCGTAGAAAAAGGTGCCAATGTGAACACTTCATAAGGCTGCTGAGAATGGTAATTGCGCTCTTTTAAAAATTAAGATTATTCTTCTTACTTTTCGTGCTTTTTTAGGTCATACAGATACAGTCAAATATCTAGTCAATTTTGGTACATAAACAATTCGATTTTTTTGAGTTTCCAGTTGAGATTAAATTTTTATTATTGATAATTTCACACGCGTACACACACATTCATGCTTTTTACAAACAATCAGCAAATCGGAAATAGTTTAACTTTACTGGCGATGCAACTGGGATTTTGGTGATGTTGAAATATACCAGTTGGGTGATATTTCATGAACATAGTTCATTTGATTGAGCAACATCTGGATTTCTCTCTCTGTATGCGCAATTGGTCGACCAGTGTGGTACTTATATTCAGCTGAAAAGAAAAAATTAATTCGAAAATTATTATTATTTGATAGAAAAATAAAATCAAAAAAATTTAAAAAACTTACCATTTAAATCATGTTTTTTCCAACCCAAGTGAGGTTCAGAATGGCGTGGATGGTTTTGTTCTTTATGTCGTCCATGATTCACAATAAAAACATATACGATATATATACGGGATTGTTAAAAAACAAAAACATTTATATTAAACATTTTTAAAAACATTTAATTTTACTTTTTCGTATACACATGAGAGAAAAAAGGGTGTCCCTTACCATCACTTACCTTATACATTTAATTCAGCATTGACATTAATCTGTTCTAAATCAACATTTCGGTTTGATTCTTCTTTTTTTCGACTGGTTCGTTTCTTTCGATAAATGCACAAGCAAACAGCAAGTATAACCAGAGCAAGTATAATCTGAAGAATTAACAAAATTATAGAACATTTTATATCTATCAAAACTAAATCAAATCAAAATTAACTCACAAGTAAAAGTGTGGAGGTTGAGATACCGTATTCTTCCCATATAAAACATATCCAAGCATGGCTTTCTTGTAAATTTATTCTTTGTCCGTACTCTTCATGTTGAGCACACCTCAAAAAGAATCTGTTGTCATAGGTCTTACCATCAGTACCACAAACATAAACAAGACCCCGGGGTACATTTGTACAATTGTAAGGATTGAAGTAGGCATGTTCACTTTTACTTGTACTTAAAAAAAATACAATGACAACAAAGTTGATGCAAATGATATTATTCATTGTTTTAGTATTTATTCAATTGATTGATAAATTTTCGATATAAACTTTTCACAGTGTGTGTTTGATGTTGATGTTATATTTTTTTGTATTCTCGTTAGTTTTCGTTCAAGTTATCCGAGAGGTTTGTGAATGACAGCGCGTTGAATGCGAATGTATATTACTCTGTATGAACACACGCACAACACTTTTTTTTCTTTTTCATTCTTTATTCCACAGTGCATTGTTTACTTGTTATTTCGAATCATATCGAACATAAACTACACTCATACAACGATACGCCTGTACTCATCCATATACATAAAACAATATACATACCATCTCAATTCAGTGATTGAACCAAAGTGGAATCGTTGATGAATGTGGAAGGGAAAACAACACGCACACAGATATACGCAGAAGGAGATAGAGACGATACACTGTTACCGTTGTTCGGATGGTACCCCAAGTCAGTATAATACTCTTTTCGAAGAGTGTACACTCTCTTCTCACTCTCTTCGTATAGTTTTATTCGACTCTCTTCTCACTCTCTTCTAGTCTCTTTTGCATCAAACACAGTACGCTTGTTGTGTATGCATAGTACGCATGGAAGGAGTGAGAAGAGAGTTAGAAGAGAAAAAATACAAACCGCGATAATTTAAAGTGAATTAAAAGCGAAAAATCGTGATCAATAGCAAAATTTTGATCATGTATGACAATTTTGGTGAAATTTTTGTATGTTTTGTCAGTAACTTCGGCTAAATCCGAATCAAGCCTTAAAAATGAGCTACCGTCTGTGAAAAACCACAATTTCTTCGAATTTTTGTGAAAAATTGGTTAAAAAGTTCCATTTTTGGGCTGATTGTTAATTTTTTGATATTTTCAAGGCCAGATTCGGATTCAGCGAAAAAAATTACCCTAGAAATGATGATGCATTCGATTCCAAAAATATCTGCTTCATATACTTTTTTTCATTCGAAAGTAAAAAAATGACCCAAAAATGACATTTTTCCTACAATTTTAGCCAGCCGGTCCAAATTACATTTTTCTATTTAATGATGCAAGTTGGCTAGTTTTGGTCCATAATTTATTTTAGGCACTTGGGAGCAATGATTCAACATGTATGAGAGATTTGGGCCACCCTACTGAATATATCCCTCTCAGTTATCTTACGGATACTGATAGCGATATATGAAACACTGCTCAAACGTAAAGCTATAAAAAAATTGTCTTATTTGTCTCTTATGGATAGTTTCCTATGTTGGCCAATTGGTCATCATCTTGCAATCCTTGAATTTTTTTACAAAATCAAGTATGGCATTTCCCTATTGAGATCTTTTTCATATTTTAAAAGTGGAAGAAATGAAGGGGAAAATGCGGCGGAGAAGAACACATGCACAAACGTTATCTCTTTGTTCAACAAATCATCTAGTAGCCTACACATATACACACTTACGAATATTCATTTGTTGAAAAATAATTTTCATAATAAAATTGTGTCATTTGACACAAACATTGTTCATTAAATTAAACATGAATATTCGTATGTAGGTACATATATGTGTAGGCTACTAGATGATTTTTTGAACAAAGAGATAACGTTTGTGCATGTGTACTTCTCCGCTGTATGTTCCTCTTCATTTCTTTTTGTATACATTAAAAGAAGCAAAGGTCTGACGAAAGTGTGAAAGAGTATTGTATACGTTCGCTACATCTTCGTCACACTCTCGCTATACTTTCAATGCAAAATAAGCATTAAGAAATATAAATGAAAATGAAGGTGTGAGCAAAGTGTAAATAAAGCGTACGGTGGTCTGGCATGTTCACGCGGGAATGATCAAATACCTAATGTTGAAGTAAACAAATGAACAGAGATATGAACTTAATTTTTTTGTGGGAATACTGTTGACAGTTCATACTTCAATCACAACACCAGGATGATTTGAACTTTCAATCACAACTCATCTTTATATGTCAGGTGGAAAACTTTTTGATACGCCTGTAATTTGGAATTTCGATCAAATAACCAAAAATAAAAAAATATTCAGAGTTGGCTTTTGATAAAAAGTTTGAATTTCTATGAATTTTTTTACAGCAACCAAGTGAAACGCATAATATTTTGAACACATGTGCTATATCAAAATTATCAAAGTTGTAAATAAACAAAAGTTTGCAATGGGAAAATTCATTCCATTTAGCAAGCATTAATGAAATAGAAAAAACAAATATCTGTCAAAGCATATTGTACTGATAAATTACATACATCATTAGTAATCATATACAATTTTTATTTATTTATTTATTACGAAACCTAAAATTTATGCCAATATCAGACAGCAATTCCTCAGCAGACTGCGAGCATGCTGGTCAAAGACCAAATGAGACATAAAAATGGGTAACTCTTAATTCAATTTTTAATTACCATTTTTTAAAATAAAATCTTTTCTATATTAAAAATCCAATGGTAAAACAGCAATATTTTGAACTATTAGAGAAGTGAATCAAAACAGGATAAAATCTAAGACATCAACAAATTGAAATTACAGCAAGAGTTCCTTGTACGACAAGAAGTTAAAAAAAAATATGTTACAACTTTGTGAAAAATTCAACATCAAAACACCAAAAATTTATTGAATAAATTAAATTAAAACACTGGTAAGAACATACATCGGTAAGCACTTGTAATTTTCAAGCTAGATTGTTGTTTTAATTTTGTTTTGTTGTAGCTAGATTTTAAATGCCCGTTTTATTTTTTATCCATTCCCTATGTATTGATATGGATGCTGAGAACACCGGAAAAGCAGGATTACAATTTTTGGGAGTTGTGTGGCTTATTACTCCCAAAAGGATGTTTTTGTGAAAATGGGTAAAGGTGAATCCAGCGCCGGAATCACCATTACAAACTGTAAAGAAATAAAAATATTTTCATAGAAAAAATGCACTTGATCAAGTCTATAGTATTAACTCTTAAAATATACTCACTCGTAGATTTCTCTTGTTTATCAATAGAACACATTACAGTCCCTCCTGTTCCATCATCAAATTCACTTTTTTCTCTTTCAACTGGTGTGCATGTTGTTTGAACAAGTTCGAATAGTTGTTGGCTTATTTTGCATTCGTCACAGGTTTTACCAAATGCTGCTGTTCTTACTTCTAGACCATCTTCTATTACGTATCCCTGATTTATCATTTCAATTGAACATATTTTGTTCGACTCTTCAAGTTCCGAGCTTAAAAGAATCAAAGCAACATCGTTTTTAGCAGTTTCTGAGTCATAATCAGGATGTATAGTCCATGTGTCTATAAAAGACCACACACCATCCGACTCGGGAAGGTCGGATCCGGCTCTAATAAATTGATAAACTGGATACCAACGGTTTTCATAACAATGTGCGCTCGTAATCACCCACTTTTTAGAAATTAGCGTTCCTGAACACGTGTACCAAATAATCCAATGAATCTTACTCGCGGTATTTATTGAGACAATCCATGGATAATTTTCACGTGTTGTTTTGTTACCATTAATTATTTGAACATTTTCACACGAACATCTTCTTATTGCACTGAATAAGATTAAAGAAAAAATGATTATAAATTTGTACATTTCGTTTTCAGAACAAAAAATGACCACAACGTATAACACACAAATTTTGGACAAAGTGACTGAATTTCATTGCTGCATGTTCTTTTAAATACCTTTTCATCGAAATTTTTTTTTTCTAATGTATGCAATAAATTTTGAATTTTATTAACATTCAATATGCAGTGTGCAATTGCTGACAATGAGTTTTTTTTTCATTTGATCGTTTGCTGATGTAAAAAAAATGCAAATCTTATCAATGCACTAAGCAATGTCAACACTTTTGAAATAAGCACTTTGGATCGCACGCAAATTAAATCGTGTGCAACTCATATAATAATCAAGTTAATTACAAATTGATTGTTTGTTGTTGGCATTACATTATATTTTTTTAAATATAGTTCAACTTTTTAAATGCGCGTCATCTAAACGGACATATCAAGTATCCGTCTAGCTCCAACAAATTGCTTAGTGCATTGATATGAATTGCATTTTTTATATCAGCTAACAAACAAATGAAAAAAAAACCTCATTGTCAGCAATTGCACACTGCATATTGAATGTTAATCAAATTCAGAATTTATTGCATACATTTGAAAAAAAATTATTGCGATAAAAAGGTATTTAAAAGCACATGCAGTAATGAAATTCAGTCACTTTGTCTAAAGTTTGTGTGTTATACGTTGTGGTCATTTTTTGTTCTGAAAACAAAATGTACAAATTTATAATAATTTTTTTTAAAATCTTATTCAGTGCAATAAGAAGTTGTGAAAATGTTCAAATTATTAATGGTAACATAACAACACGGGAAAAGTATCCATGGATTGTCTCAATGAATACGGCGAGTAAGATTCATTGGATTATTTGCCTAATTTCTAAAAAGTGGGTGATTACGAGCGCACATTGTTATGAAAACCGTTGGTTTCCAAGTTATCAATTTATTAGAGCCGGATCCGACCTTCCCGAGTCGGATGGTGTTTGGTCTTATATAGAGACATGGATTATACATCCTGATTATGACTCAAATACTGCAGAAAACGATGTTGCTTTGATTCTTTTAAGCTCGGAACTTGAAGAGTCGAACAAAATATGTTTAATTGAAATGGTAAATCAGGGATACGTAATAGAAGATGGTCTAGAAGTAAGAACAGCAGCATTTGGTGAAACCTGTGACGAATGCAAAATAGGCCAACAACTATTCGAACTTGTTCAAACAACATGCACACCAGTTGAAAGTGAAAAAAGTGAATTTGATGATGGAACAGGAGGAACTGTAATGTGTTCTATTGATAAACAAGAGAAATCTACGAGTGAGTAAATTTTAAGAGTTAATACTATCGACTTGATCAAGTGCATTTTTCTCTATACAAATATTTTTATTTCTTTACAGTTTGTGATGGTGATTCCGGCGCTGGATACACAATTCCCAAAAATAGTAACCCTGCTTTTCCGGTGTCCTCAGCATCCATATCAGTACATAGGGAATGGATAAAAAGACAAACGGGCATTTAAAATCTAGCTACAACAAAACAAAATTAAAACAACAATTTAGCTTGAAAATTAGAAGTGCTTACTCGCCATATTTATTGAGACAATCCATGGATACTTTTCCAGTGTTGTTATGTTACCATTAATAATTTGAACATTTTCACAACTTCTAATTGCACTGAATAACATTTAAAAAAAAATTATTATAAATTTGTAGATTTTGTTTTCAGAACAAAAAATGACCACAATGTATAACACACACACTTTAGACAAAGTGACTGAATTTCATTACTTCATGTGCTTTTAATTACCTTTTTATCGCAATAAAATGTTTTCTAATCTATGCAATAAATTCTGAATTTGATTAACATTCAATATGCAGTGTGCAATTGCTAACAATGAGGTATTTTTTTTCATTTGTTTGTTTGCTGATGTAAAACATGCAAATCTTATCAATGCACCAAGAAATGTCAAAACTTTAGAAATAAGCACTTTGGATCGCATGCAAATTAAATCGTGTGCAACTCATACAATAATCAAGTTAATTACAAATTGATTGTTGTTGGCATTACATTGTAATTTTTAAAATATAGGTCAACTTTTTAAATGCGCGTTAAATTCGTCGAACCAAGCGAGCAGTAAAAAAAATTCATTAATGATAGCAGTTTGAATAATTGTATGAAAATGAAACGATTGAAAAATAAATTGACAAATTTGACATACAAATATTTCATTTGACTTTTAATCGAACATAAAAAATAGCCGGTATAAGCAATTCTCATACTTGCGCCCGATGTGATCAAGTATAAAACGCTTTGAAGCTGACTTTATTCTCAACATTTTCGTCGCACTGACCGGTAATCGTTTGAAAATCAACTAATTGATATTATTTAAACACTTATTTACAAACTAAAGTGTTTTCTTGTTTCTATCTACCAATTAAAGCATTCATCATGCAACAGTATTGAAGCATCCATTTTGACTTTTCTTCTATACTGGAACTTCAAAATTGAAATAATATTTCGTGCAGTGATAAAACAAACCATTAAATTTGAAATTGGATTGTGTTTTTTTAGATTTCCCCGCGTGAACATGCCAGACCACCTTACACTTTATCTACACTTTGCTCACACCTTCATTTTCATGTTTATTTCTTAATGCTTATTTTGCATTGAAAGTATAGCGAGATTTTGACGAAGGTGTAGCGAACGTATACAATACTCTTTCACACTTTCGTCAGACCTTTGATTCTTTTTGTAAAAATAAAAATTGTGGTCTGGAATGTCCCCGCGGGTCCGATGCAAATGTGAATACAAAAATAGTCAATCTGACAGAGGCAACGTTGTAGCTCAAAAATGAAATTCATGGTGTTGGTACTGATAATGAAGATGCGAATACCAAAGTTCAGATGACAGATGAAAAGCTAGCTCTTCAGATGAAAACTTCAATCCATCGTGATGTCAATGTAAAAAAATGGTAATGCCCAAGAAAAACTGGGTGGGTAGGGTGGCTCTAATTCATCGAATTATACGTCGATGGTGACTATGAAGCGACGAAAAATCGCAACAGTAAATCACGATATGACTCAAGCCGAAGCGAATCACATAAACTATGATTCAATGAATGAAGTTAGCAGTTCGTTGAAAATACTAGATGAAATGATCCAATAAAGTGATGAAGAGAAGAAACTTTCAGATGTTTTCAAAGCGAGCACTTAGTCCAAAAGTGCCCATATCCAAATTTATGACACACCAATGTAGTCGAATGAAAAATCAATGACATTATTCGCTACAACTATATACATCAAATAGCAAATAAAAAATCATGCCCACACATATTTTTTATCTCAATATTTATTTTTTATTCGTAAGATTTGAAAACATTTTTCAAACTGGTTGTAAAACTATCGAATCAATACTGCTTTGAATGTGTTTTTAATTCATCAGTTTTTCTTTCTGTATTTGATTTTGGTTCTGACGGTGAGAAACAAAAGTTTTAATTAATTTATAAACTAGTTTGACATTTCAATTGATCTAATTTTCGAGATCTTCGACCTCTTGGTCGGTACGCGATAAATTCTTTCCACGATGATTAAATATATAAAACGATGGTATGTTTGAAAGTGTTTCCCATGATTTGGCTTGTAAATCGATTGTGGCACGAATCTCTTTGAAATCACCAACAACATGCAGCAAACTGTAAATGATTAGAAATAGACTCGTCACCGCTTGTACGATGATCTATAAAATAAATCAATAAATATATTTTAGTTTTGTGCTAAACTCCCTTTTTCCATTCTCAATACTCACATCTAAGGGAAGGAATGTGTTTGTTCTTTCTTGATCGGTGTCTCGTAGGTATGTTCGATCTGAAATAACAAATGCAACATTGATTTTTTATTGATCGTATGTGCATAAATGTGGTAAAATTAATGTATTTGCTTACGTTGTGCAGCCGAATATGCGGCATGTAAAAGTGATAGAAAGCCGATGACTAGCAGAAATTTGATGAGTCCTTTATCCATTTTGTTGAATTGATTCCTTATTGATTTTTGTTGTTGGTTAAAGATTTATTTTTCAAGTCAAATGTCTTCAATTTTTTCTTCACTGATTCAGTAGTAATTCCGACTGGAAAGTAATGTCACAGTTTGACAGACGATAGAACGTCAAAGTGGATGTGTTTCATGCGGCGAATAATGGATTCGTTCAAAGCGCACTATTCCAACTGTTTAAAAAATCTGCGATTAGAAAAAAAGGAAATTTTCATTTAAATTCAATCTTTATTTAATTATTTGTGTATTTTTTAAAACTGAAATCAAGATTTAAAAAACCAAGAAAAAAAAACAAATTGATAATGAAGCTCCAATAAGCAAACAAAAAGATATCATTTGAAAAAAAAAAAACAAATCATTCAAATGACAATTCTCTCAATGTTGTTCGTTTCCCTCTCTTTTTACACCAGTTGAATAAAACATGCTACAGAGAGCGAGATATATAGATAAAGAGAGCGAAAAATTGTAAATGACACAACACAGCAATGGTATTGCACAAACAATCGTCGTTGGTATAGTGGTATTTACGTCGCAGCGGCCAAAGTATGTGAATGTGTTTATAATAATTATAGTATTGTATGTTGAGACGTTGACGATTATTGAAAAATATTAACGAAATTATCGCTATTGTTGAATGTGTTGTGTTGGGTGTCTCTTGTATATCGCGTCGTATCGTGTTGAAATGTCCGAAAAAACGAAATTTATCACGAATATTTATTTATAATTGTCGGCGACGCGTAGTAAGTGTTTAGAACCTAGAATACTTGCCGCACACTCCGTTTGAATGTGATTTCAGAATTGGTGTTCAAATAAACGCCTACCTTTCGCTCTCAATATTTTCACTTCACCAGATGAATTTTTTTTTTAACGGGATCGAACGTGAGCATATTTCTATCTTCAGCCAGAAAAAAAGCACTGTGAATGTTTTATTAGTAGACCATATAATACGATATACCTTGGCGCATAGCATTTAAATTGTAATAAAACAAAAGACGTCGAGAGTAATTTGTGTTTAGTGCGGTGCTATTGTTTTGTAAAACAGTAAACATTACGCTGTTCAGTGGACTGTAGCAAATTGAAGAGAAAACCATTGAGAGAAATACAATCTAAGAAAGGGAAACAAATTAGCTAAAAAGAAAAACTAGTTCAAGGTAATAATTTCGTTGCAAGAGTGGTGTGTGTGTATACTATGTGGTGTACGTGTTTCAACGAGCGCGCTGTTGATGATTGCAAAATACATTATTTATTATTAGCAAATGGATCTGTTGTGGATTGGTGCAAAGTGTGCGTACATGATCACTCATTGGAAATTGAATAACATTTATAATCCGCTTTCCACATACTCAAATCATCGTGCACAAAAGTTAATTTAAATAAAAGATGATTTTTTTATATTGCGACGATTGACCATGATTCTGTATATAAATATATTGATCATCTAATATTAGGTCATCGCTAAAAAAAATTCACATTTTAATCATCTTCTAATATATATATTTAAAAATCACACTTTAGCACCGTGTGTGATATCGTCGGTGTGTATGATGTAAGAAACTGGATTTGTTTTCCGTCATCATATGTTTACGCTCTCTGTGTGTGACTATTTTTAAAATTGATTTTTGAATGTTCTGAATGAGTGTGTTGTAAACTTGATGACATCATTGCAGTTTGGAATGCACTCTTCAAATAAATGTGTGCGCATAAGAGTGTTTATTCAATCGTTGCAGGAGTCAGTATTTTATGTGATGCATGAGGTTAACGATAAGATCATCGCTCAATTCAAAGAAAAATCATCATTTGGTGAACTAATGTATATTACGCATGATCGCAGTAGGCGTGACCGACAATTTTAATTTAATAAATAGTTGCAGTTTTATCCATTATTTTCAGACACACAGACGACACAGTGAATAATTAAAATTGATATTTTAATTGTTATAAATGTCAACAACGACAACAGCAAAAATGTCATCAACAACACCAACATCGACAACAACACCGCAACTTAGAACAACAACCACCGAACAAACCGGAATTCATTATAGCACCATCTATTTGCATACAGTTCCTGGTACTTTGAAAATTGTCTGCTTGGTATGAAACATTTTTTTAATTTTCGATTTTTATTCATTTTTAACTTTTTGAAATTATTTCTATGTTTTCATTTTAGATTTGTGTGTTGATTGGTTTCATATTGGTACAATGCAGCCAACACAGCTATGGCGGCATCCCTCGATTCTACTGTACAATTGCAATGATTGCGTTTTGGATGACCGCCATTTTACTCGCTTTGTATCTATTTCATGCAATTTATGTATTCCATAAAATTCCATGGATCAAAATTGAATTCTTCTTTTGTGCGGGCGCTGCAGCGTGTCTGTTGCTTGCATCAGCCTTGATTGGAGCCCAAAATGTTGGACTCTTTACAGCGGCAGCCGTAAGTTGATATATATATATTTAAAAATTTGAACATTTAAATTAAAATCAGAATAAAGATTAAAATTTTATCTTTTTTTTTCCTTTCTCTCTTTCAGTTCTTCGGCTTTGTGGCAATGTGCGCATATGCATATGATGCATTTTTGAAGTATCGTCAATACAATGTAGTTGTAACGAATGTTGTAACCAGAACAACAACAGTAACTGTAGCTTAGGCGATAAGGCGACTGTACAATTTGCATGGCCGTTGAACTAGCGCCAATTCATACCAAAAACGAATCTTATGAAATTCATCGAATTTCACACTCAAATCAATTCTCTTTTTTCTTTTACTGTATTTCATGTGTAATTTTAAGAAATTGTTTAAATGAGTGCATTCAAGACGGCAATTTATTTTCGCATTTAATGTTGTCACATCATATTTCAATAGATTTTTTTTATTATCACACCCCACTTATCACATCAGCCTTGTATTGTGTGTTACAACGAATATATTCAACTGTAAAATCCCATACAAAAATTTTGTTATCATATTATAGTTCCGGGTGAATTTTTTTAGAAAAAAAAAAATGTCAATTCATTGCTGGCACAATTTTTTCACTTTGAAACATGTATTTTGTGAGGAAAAAACGTATTTTTCTATTTTTGAAGAATTTTTTCAACGACCAAAAAATGGTCGACATTTTTTTTTAATAACAAATTGTTTTTTAAAAGAAATATTTTTCATGAACTCTGAATGTCCAAGCTTTACATTGATTGCCTTAATCGTAAATTTTACACATTTTCACACACAATAATACTCCTCTTATAGATGTTTGTCAAACGTTCTGCGTAATTATTATTGTTATTCATATATTTAAAAAAAAAAGTGGATGAAAATAAATATTTTCGTTAAAGTCATGAAATCATAATATTACAATTGGTAGTACGAAGAATAATGTCGATGTGTTGAACGGATATTTAAAAATGGCCCAAAAATTCATATTTGATAATTTTTTTTATTGTTTCAATCTCTAAGTGTTTGTCGAATGCGTTGAATGGAAAATTTGTGCTCTGGAAATTCGTGCAGTAAATCCTCTAATATGGAGATCAAATTAATGCTAATATCTCTATTCCGATCGTATTGTAGATCGACGACATTTTCGGCTCGATTTCTGGGTATTTGTTGTGCTTGAACGATGCCACGATAACGTTTTGCTCGGTTCTGTAAGCGAACGATTAGCTCCAAATTCTGTAGAAAAAAAAACTGATATTTATTAAATCCAATGTGAAAATGTTTGACATATTCTTAACCTCTTGTTTCAGCAAAATCGCTTGTTCGATTTCATTTTGCAGTAAAATATATTGTGCTCTTTCTTCATCGATGTCTTCATTCAATTTATCTAATTTCTCTTCGATAATGGTTCTGGCAATAACAACATTGGCCGTTTGCTTGTCGATTTCTTTCAATTCGCTTGTGATTTGCATTAGTTTCGCTTGTAATTGATTGAATCGATATTGCATGGTGTCAATCAATTTTGATTTTTTGTGTGGTAATTTGTTGCGCATATTAGCCTGATCAAAGATATGCTCACGATGATGTACGCATAATTCCATGTCTGCCACTAATTTCTCTTGGGCACGCTTCAATTCACCGAGACGCACTTCCATGCGACGAATTTCCATTTTCATTGCACCAATTTCACCGGATTTTGCGTACTCTTCGTCATTTTGTCGTTTTGCCTCTTCGATCATTTTCCATTTTGTCTCCCAAGACAATGCCTCATGATGTCGATCCAATACATTTCGCTTCAATTCATCAATTTCATTTGCAAGTAAATGCAATTCATTCTCGAATTGAATTACAGACATTTCATCCGACCGAAGCTTATCGACCAATTTCATATGGACAAATTGACATTGATCTTTTTCGGAGGCGTTGTTTTGCTTCTTATCGTACAATTTTGCACTCAATATATCCAATTTCGTATTCAAATTTTTTATGTCACGAATCAAATTTTGATCAGTTTTTTCTATGTCAATCAATTCAGCGTCGACTTTTAACATTTTCTGGTCAATCACTAGCAATTCTAGAGAGAAAATTATGAAAATGATAAAAGACAGTTCCTTTTTTTTGTAAAAGAGAAGGTAAGTACATACGTTGCCTGGCCAAATGAGATTCATTCAACAAATCAGTTAATTTCTCCGACATAGATACAATGTTGCATTGCAAACGTAACCATTTATTTTGATCTGTTTCAATTTCAACTTCCAATTCGACTATGGTCGTTTCGAAATCTTTGATCTAGGCGATTTGGATCAGTAATCAAGATAATGGAATAATAGAATGGGTAAGGTTTCGTTAGTAAATAATAGGTAAGTAAGCTCAAAATACAACAAAAGAAATGATAAAAATTGAAGAAAATTTATTTAAATGATCTTATAATTTCGTTCTCACTTTTCTTTGCAACGGATCATTTTCACTGCCATCAGCCGCTTCGATTAATTTGGCCAATTGCTTATTGAGTCGATCATGAAGCTTCAATTTCTCCTCAATGGCACGTTTTATAATTTGTAAATCTTGGTCGTAGTTCTTTGCTTTCTGCTCAAACACCATTTGTTCTTTCTGCGAATGACAAATATATTTCAATCAATAAAGATAAAAGTCGTTCGTTGACAACAATGATGAATCATTTATATCATATCACTATTTTCTCAACTCAATCATTCTGCATTGGCAATAAAACCAAACTGTCAATATTATTGATGCAATAACATAGTTATAGTGTATTCTTCGCAAAATGTTCAAAGCAATAAAAATGGAGACAGTTCATTGGGTTGGCGTAGTTTGGTATTAAATTTTCTGTTTACTATACCATTAAATCATCCGTATAATCTCTGCTGCGTGCACTGACGCCTTTTAATTTTTCCATTTCGAAGAGTATCTCTGATAGTTGAGCTTCAGTATTATTCATCATAAGTTCCATATTCCGGCGCTTATTTTGTAAATCACGAATGTGTCGGCCGCGTTTTTTGCTCGCTTGATCGGTAGTCACTTGTTCCTGTAATAGCTCTAAAATATGATTCTCTTGTGCCGTTCGATTATTGACCTGTCGCTCGTGTTCGCGTATCAATGACTTTAGATTTCCATCAAGAATATGATTTTCAACTGAGGCTTGGTGCAACGATTTATCCGTTTCCTCTATTAAAATTGTGAATTTTTCAATTTTTTTATTCAAGTCGGATAATTCACGCATCGCTTTGTCGTCTGGAAATGAAATTGAGTTTTCTTAAATATCATAATAAAAAAGAGAGCTAAACTGGAGTATTCGATTTACATTGTTTATCCAAATGGATTGAATCGTCTGAAAGTCGTTGTTTAAACTGTTCGAGACTTTCGTTTTGTTCCATTTGTTTCATTGCTTCCTTTTTCGTTGCATCGATTTCATTCTGAATGACTTTTATTCGTTCATTTTCTTTGCTAATATAAAAAAAATTACAATTTTATTTTCCACATGCAGAAAATTGAATAAAATAAACTGACAACTTACGTCAAATCTTCATTGGTTCTGGCTAATAATTTATCTCGATTCGAAATGGCATGAATAACGTCGTTCCATGAGCTAATCAATCGTCGATTATCTGTTTGTAATGCGTCTAAATCAGCATTCGATCCAATAAGTTTTGCTTTTAACATTTCAACCAGTCGTTCGTTTTCCTGTAACTCTTTCAATATTTCATCGGATCTCGTTTCACATTTCATGACTTCGATTTCAATGTTCAATAGTAAAAAGTCCATTTCCCGTTTCTCTTTGCTAATGCGCTCTTTTTCCTGTTTGTCCTTGCTCAACATTAGTTTCGAAACTTTTAAATTGTGCTCCATTTCCTTTTGCCACTTATCAATCGTTTGCTCTAGTGTTTGCAATTTTTTCAACTCAACCATACGGTCGGCGTACACACGTTTTGCATCACGATGGAAATTCTGTAACAATTTCAACTCCATTTTTGATTGTCGAGTGTCTTCTTCGCACTTGATGCGTTTTTCAAATGTTTGCGAAATGCACGAATTGTATGAATCTAGTTCGTTATTTTGACGGTCGATTTTTTGCTGTAAATCGTATAAATTCGAACCAATCTCTTCTCGTTCATCGTTTAATATTTGGATTTGGTTATCGATTTCAAGATTTTCTTTTACCAATTGCTCATTTATTCGATTCAAATGCTCTTTTAGCGTTGCTTGAAATTTTTCCAACAACGGATGGTCGGCAAGAATCGTTTTTACCGGAGTTTCACTTGTAAAAGACATCTTCACACAAAAACACACACTTTATTTATGAAAATTTCTTTTATTTATTTCTTTGCGAACTTTTTATTTATGAAAATGCAAAGAGACAAGCCAATTTAATTGTGTAAACAATTGGTTACTTTGTTTATTTAATATCGAATAAATATACGCGGTTTATAAACTGTTTCCTTGGAAGCATGCACATGGAGTGTAAACATACCGGCTAACAATAGTCATTCCCCTCTATTTGTGACGGTGACATGCCATTGGAGGTTGCGTGAATTTTAGTTTAAGCCACTTTTTTATGGATAACCGAATAGAGCGATTGATGAGCTGTTTGTGTTTGAAAACTCAAAAATTGAAGTGAGCAATTTTATTCGTATAAAAAATTGTCATTTGTTCTTTTGTCACCGATTTTAATTAACTACCAAAACGCCTTTAAGGTAAAGTATAAAAAGAAAAAAACCATTAAAATAAATAATAACTCAAATTACCTGCTGTTAGATTCAACGTATCGTCATCTGAAATTTCAATATTAGCTAACACCCGATTGGACGATTTTGGATGGGAATTTGCTCTTGACGATTGCAATCTATAGACAAAAAGGGAAAATAAAAAAAATATATTAATGATAATTTTGTGTAAAAAATTGAAATTTCAAGGAAGGAATTTTAACTTCTTTCCGCAATTTTTTCGATATTGAGTAAATGAGCTTTGTAAAATGTATCAACATTTTGTTAAATGAAATTTTAATATTGAATATAACCAAAGGAGTTGAAAAAGAATAATCTTTTAAACAAGTTTAATTTCGAAAATCGCGAATTTGAATTGAAAAACTATTCAAAGATAATAAAAAATGAATGTATTTCCAAAACTTGGATTTTTCTTCAAAAATATTGTACTTAAATTTTTTTTCATGGCCATGGCAAAAAAAGTTGTGCTCTCGTTCACTCAACACCAAATTTATTTTAAAAAAATACCACTTTAAAATATTGCAAAGAAAGTATCACTTGAATGAAGTGCAAATATGAACTGGTCAGTGAGTGTATGAGGTCACTTAAAGTAAACACCCGAGGTCGCAACGGGATGGAAAAATCGGCCCGAGACCCGATCGAATTTCCTGTGTCTTGCCCGAGTCCGACCCCGAGTATTTTTTAAGAAGATTTAACTGATGCAAAAAGTAGAACGTATTTTAAAATAAAAATTACCTAGTAAATTGGATATCATCCTTAAAAGACCTGATTTTGATATTGGAGCATCGCTCTCAACACTCATAGATTCATAAGCAATAATTACTGATTATTCACTAGCAAAACCGATTCTTTCAAAAATGACGTCTAATTATTTATAGGAACTTACGTAAAACTTAGACGAACTTACAAAAATGTATGTAGAACTCAAGAGTTCTTGCGCGAACTTGTGAAACTTACAGATACTTATGAACTTACAACGAGTCATTTTCCCCTAGGTTTTTTTGAAGAAAAAAAAACGTTTTTTCGACATGTAAATTCTCTTCAATGTGCACAAATATGGAATTTAGTGCAATCGCCATGCTCAGATGGGTCATTTACGATAAGCATTCGTTATGTTTTATGGTATGTGGTTCAACAAATCATAAAACAATATAGCACTACTATAAACTAGACAAGAAATGAATGGGGTAGAATAAAAACTACTTCTCGAAAAATTACTATTTTAAAACGAAACCTAAAAAAAATTTCAATAAAAAGTGAATCAATTTTTTTTTGTCCAATTGAAGTGAATCAAGAAAATTTTGTTTAATAAAAGTGAACCAAAAAAAAAAATTCACTCGGTTTTTTCAGTGTAAAATACACTAAAATGAATTTTTTTTTGGGTTCACTTTTATTGAACAATTTTTTTTTGGTTCACTTCAATTGGACGAAAAAAAATTGATTCACTTTTCATCAGTGATGAGCACATTAGCTGGCTAATTTGCCATCACTGTGTACACCGGCTAACGAATGCGTAAGCCAGCACTAACACACGTCAGGAGAATTGGACGTTTTCACACGCATACTATCATACACAGTCACACAGACAGTGTAGACAGTTAGCTGGCTAACGATTGGTGTACACCAAATGTTGGTATACACCGAGGCTAAGACAACGCTGGCTAACGCAAAACCATCACTGCTTTTCATTGAAAGTTTTTTTTAGGTTTCGTGTTTAAACATTTTTCGAGAAGTAGTTTTTATTCTAACCCATTCAAATGTCCTTTGGTTGATTGACATCACATTCGTCGGTTTTGAACTTTAAACTCAGTTTTTTTAATTTGAAATTTTTGGATTTTTTTTTGTGTATCGCATAAAAAAGTATATAACAAATTCATTTTTATTGAAAATAATTAAGAGTATAATATAATATGCACTGTGGTCAGTCGTAATTCGTCATCAAACTTTTTGCCATTAGAATTTTTCATTGTTGCAAAAACAATTTCTGTATATTCGTTAATAGGATTTTCCTTATCGGTTCTCGCGTTAAACATGATCTGGCCTGAAGGGGGGGGGGGGGGGGGAGAGAGAGAGAGAGAGAGAGAGAGAGAAAAGAGAATTAAAATTGAAAATTAGTTATAATTTTTTATTGTTATTTTGGAAACATTTTGCTCTTAATTTGTGCATGAGTAAAAAAAATGGAATGATCGACTCGAAGAATGGTTTTAACTTGAATAAAATTGAGTATGATTTCCAGAATGTAATCCAAGTATTTCGAATTGAAAATCAAACCTTGATTACACTTGAAATGAAAATATATTTTTTTCAAATAAAAACAACGTGCCAGAATGGCAGTAAAGTCCATAAATTATTGCAAAGATTACGTGTAAATTGTTATTTTATGTCGTAGCCAATAGTGACGGCCTCTTTTTGGTATGATATATGCGTCTCTGTCAAGCAGTCACATGATCATTCGCGTAATCGTCGAACCGATTTTCTTCGAAACGTACATGAGCAATACAGTGCAGAGTGCACAGTACCGCGTTCATCCGATGCTTTGAGTGCATAAGAAATCCATTTACGACACATACACACATGTTGTCATGAAATACGCACTCCTCTATTTCAAGTTTTTGTTACAGTGGCGAATGTTGTTTGTGTGACAGCAGAAAACTAATAACAAAATAAAGAGCGAGAATGAAAAGAGGCAGCAAATGACATCGTTGTTTTTCACTGCCGTGATATAATGCACTCAGTGAAATCGACGACAGAGAGGGATAGAGAGGATGTTGCATTTGTTTTTTCTTACACTTGAGTATAGAAAATATGTATTGTCACGTCAATTTGCGGGAACATGATTGGTTGTTCACAATAATATCCGTTAAAATGTGCTTAAATTGAAGAAGAAAAATTCCGTACATTTGTGCAAATTGAGGAAACGTTCGAATGGCAAACTTCCACATACATGTACGCCCGGCGTAGTTGCGTTAACAAGATAGTTCGCCAAAAACGGAAGGCAAACATGAAAACAATATGTGTATAGAAGCCGCTATGATTCGTATCGTTGATGCATTTATGTTCCGCAACAGACCGTCCGTACAAACATTCCGTATTCGGAATCTCGGTGAGGCACACTGTGACCGGCAGCGAATTAGCATTCGTATGGAATTAAGTGGATAGTTGAGACACCAACTGAAACGGAGTGTGTCCGTGGGAGCGAACAAGCGCGAGATAGAGACACACAGAGAGAGAAAGAGCGTTGGGTGCCTTACAGCCAAAGAAAACTAATTCACTTCGGTCAGTTGAAATCGGCACCCCATTTGTTAAAGTCATGTCATCGCTAAGAAACGTTGAATTTGTAAGTTTTTCCATGTCCTGATGTTGGTTACGATTTAAAATTAAAAAAATAATTAATACGTGCGTTGCAATTTCTGACAAATAATTCGTTTTATTCGATTTGAATTTGTTTTTATATTAATATTGTGCTTTTGTTCTGTTCAAATCATCAACTGGCGACGAAAACGGCTATAAAATTTGAAAAGTGCAAAAAAGCCACGAATTTGCTATAAAAGTCATTGGCTTGTGTGCTAATGTTTTTTGTTCTTTTATATCTTAATTATTTTGATATTTTTACGTTCGCATGACATCTAAAAAAACTCAATTGAATGTTAACAATATTTTTGTGATTCGAACGGAATTTTGTGTTGTATATGTGATGAAAAAAGAATTCATTTTAAAAGAGAACGACGACAGAAATCCAATGCGGTATTATACTCAAAACTATTGACGCCGCCAAATGAAAACAAATAATAAACAAACCGACAACAAGTCGCGAGAAAAAACATGGCCTAAGAAGTGCATTATATTTGAACTGAAACGCGAACAGAGTGCAACAACAAGAGCAGCATCCAAAGAAAAAAAAGCGCATTTTTTTTTTGCTCAACGTAAAGAAGGTCACGTAAAAGGAAAGAAAATCATCTCTCACCGAAAATCGACAAGCAAATAATGAGAAATCATCGGCTCATCGGCTTCAAAGAAATCGGTTGCTGTTATAGTAAAGCCGAAAAAAACACACATCGTTGTTATATTATTTTGAGACCCTTTTCACAAGGCGACGCGCGCTCACGTTGTTCAAATTGCTGGCGCATAACAAATTTAAATTTTAAATTTATTAATTCGAGCGAACAAAAAGAGTGAATGGAAAGGAGAGTCAGGCAGAAGGATGCTAAAAACTGCCAATACACAAATAAATGTGAAACCGAACGGCACCGGAGCAGAGCAGACAGAGAGCAAAACATAAACATGCATTAAAATCGGGCGCAAAAGCATACACACACAAAAAAAAACACACGACGACCTATTGAGAATGAATACAAAAACCACACACATATCATCATCGAGATGATGATCGGGAAGAGAGAATGAAAAATACTCCCCGACAAAATTAAATCAACAAATAACTCATTGAAAATATGACTGCACAAAAATGTGACCAGAGATTTCATTTTGGCCTGCTATACATAAACTCTTTTCTCATTCGATATTTTCGAAATATTGGTCAAACACAGAGATGAGAAGAAAAAAACATATAGTGAAGAACGAAAGAAACAGTTACGGTGCAAAAAAACCATTACACCGATACTTGATTGATGCGTGAACATTTATTACAGTCAGCGAAAATATGTGAACGCAAAACATATTAAATTATTAGCATCTCTTAAGAGTAAAGAAAGAAAAAAAAGAGTGAATAACAACAGCAACACGCATATCGCATTGGGATTGGCTAGCAAATCGAAAACGAAGAAAAATTTATTGATTTCAGATTTGCGTGAAACAGAATAGAAAAAAAACGCGCGAGTTGAGAGTTGGCGTCGTCGTAAGCCCTAAAGATCTGTTTTTGTTTTACAATTGGATAATTGGGCTCGGTAATTATCGAATTATGCAAATTGATATGAATTTAGAAATCACAGCTTTTCTCCTTTGAATCCAATAAATGAACATGTATAAGCGAGAAAAAAACACACAGACCGTCAAAATTGCCCACCGAAAAAAAAAGCTTTTACACTTGCACATGAGAGTTCGGTGATATCGAACGTGCGGATAAAAATCCACGATCGATATAATCGTCAATTTGAACAAGTCAATTCAAGGTGCTGCCGTTTGTCTTTCTTTTTTTTTTTGCTTCGTCTCACTCTCTCAACTTGTTCGCGAGATGAATGATCGTTGTTACATTTTGCATAATATCGTTTTCACCCAGCGAACGCATAAATTTATTAATTTATTGAGCCAGAATATGCCGATGGTAACCAGATCAACCGAAATGTATAACGTGCGCCTTGAATTCTCAGAATTTGCCACATTTTTTCCACTATTCTGTTTCTTTTTTTTTCAGCAAGCACATTTTTTTCACCATTCGATCCGTATATTGGGACATGTATACACCATCACATCTTTTTTTGTTAGCTTCGATCGGTTCGAGAAGACATACTTTCAATCATCAAATCGAATTCCAATAAAACCAAAAAAAAATCGATTTTTCTCCGTCTTCAACAATTTTTATTGGTGTTCACCAGAAAGGAGTGAAAAAAATTTGGGCAAAAGGAATGCCTGCACGTGATTTTCCGCTTGAAAAAATGAATAATAATATTTCGTTTACAAATCACAACCGTAAACATTCATTGAATTGAGTTACAGAGGGGAAAAAAAGTATGATGTATCAATTTACGTCTAGCAACATAATTATGAATGAGTTTGGTGTTATATGAATGAAAAAGGTTGACAAAGGTTAAAAATATCTACGCAAATTGCGACAAGTGGATCAAATTATCTAGGCTTTATTGTGGATTACAATAGGAAGCAATTTAATTTTATTCGAATTACGTATTATATTTCTATCACCTGAACTTCGTTGCACTACAGTTTTTGGCCAAATTACACACTACATTCATAAAATTCTCGGCGTATATCTTGAACAACTCGTTTTTTTTCTTGTATTTGGTTTATCATTATCATTTATTTTGTTGCTTTTCATGTTTTCGGTGAGTTTTTCTCAATTTGCTGCTGTTTGCCATTTTCAGAGTATCTGGTCGATTGTGTTGACGTGTGCGACGGCCTTTTTTTGCGGTACATTTTTTCAACGTAATGGAATTTCTACAATATCAGCACATTGCACGTACGGCGGTGCCAATATGCATGTCAGTTTTCATCGAAACTTTAATCAAACGTATTCATTGGCTGCCGAACAAACTGTAACGGCATTCCTGCGAAAAGGCCAAAATGCAAGGTATGTTCACACACACAAAAAAGAAAACATTTTATCAATTTATAGTATGTAAACAAATATCGTATCGGATAAAAGAGAGCGAGAGAAGAGGTCACGACATCCGTTAGCGTAAGCAAGACACTCTCCGTTGTGATGGTGTTGTTGTTATTACAATATGAGTTGTGTATACAAAATCAAAGTAATTCATCAAATTCCTTTTGGTGCACGGGCCAGTGTTGACGTGAATTTAAATATAACATGCAATTAAGTACAATGTGTGTATCGTTCATTAGCGCCATTTATGTGTTGAATGCGCAACGTTCAAATACCAATCACGTACAGGATAAAAGCGAAAAAAACTGCGACAACCAAACGCAAAGAATGTGCTCTCAAAATAATCACGTTTTAATGTCTTCTGTTTACACTATGGAAATATAAGTGATGATTGTTTTTTTTTTTTGCTCTTTGTCATTTTTTAAATAGTAGAGCCCTTTTTCAACACCATCTGCAGCTATTAGTGAACAATTATGAATTTGCGATAGAAATAACGGGTGTTTGCTATACCAAGCTCATCAATACACGAAAAAAAAATATGCGACGCATAAAATCTCGTAGACAACGGTTGAATTGTCGTCACAATCTGGGCCAAGAATGCCCATTTCAAATGCATTGCACTCGATGTTATGCGACCGTTTTATGGGTCAGTTTTGGTTTCCATTCAATCACATTTTTACCATTCCTTTGACTTGATGCATCATTTGAAATGTTGAATTTTACATTTCTTGCATGTTTTTTACGCGGCACATTGCTGTTCCATTTGCTGGTCGCTTTCTTATTCCGTTGTACTGAACGCATTATTGACACTTGACGCCATGCATTTCGAACTAGTTTCCACAAACGACGAGCACGATGAGCACGACGACGTCTTTGATATATGTCAACAATTATTTCAACGATAAATACCACCAAACTTATTAATTCGCCAAGTATTAACAATGTAAATGCCCCATCCAGATGCTTCAATGTTAAAACGATTTGAGAGTCTTCCCCCAAAGCATGCATCGCATCAGTTCGATTTCGAATATAATGCAGTATGGTTACATTGTAACGAAAATCGTCGTACAATTTTTGGACGACACCACAATCTTTCAAGTACATTATTAACCTTGAAAAACGTTTGAGTAATGGGAACCCACGTTCACTTATCATCTCTAATGGGTTCGTGAACACCTTGAATGGAATTGGAAACACATTGCGTATTGATTTACTCAATACGAAGATGCGATTTGTTAGTATCACTCGTTTTCCTTTTGATACACCTTCGAAATTCTCTACCGTCGGCAAAAATTCATCCGACGATTTATACAATCCGTAGATGATCTTGTCATATGGATTTTCATTTGCAAACCAATCCTTGTACTCTTCTCGGCCACCTTAGGATTCATTTAAAAAAAAAAATCATTTTTTCAAAGAAAAAAAAAAAACAAAAGAATTGTCTTACCAATTGGTAATTTTGACTCGATGATTTCCTCAATCGTATCGATTTGATCGTCGTATGCCGGATTTGTAAAAACATTTATCAATTTTGATGAAAAAATCGTCGTTATATTCAATCCATAAAGCGCTAATATAATATAAAATATGCGCAATGGTACGAAGAATGGCCGATTATTAGATGATATGCACAAAAATACCGACCAACTATTCAATGTTGCCAAACTGAATTGTTTATGGGCATCTTTTTCCGGTGTGGCTCGACCGAGAAAATACCATGACACCGCAGACAAAATGAGAATCAAGCAAATAAGCATCCATGTGGTGTACTTGAATATCATCAGCATTGCCAACCATTTTGGAATTTTTTGTGCAACAAACACATACCTTAAATTTTATATTTTAGTTTTTGGTTAATGATAATTTTTTTGTGGGAATGTTGTTCGGTTTACCATATGTATGCATCGCGCAAGTATGGAGATGTGATACCTGCGATAAATGATATTAAATCAGGATACGAATAAAAAAACAATAGCTCAGCGCTAAAAACAAATAACAGGAAAAAAGTACCAAAATCGTCGTGCACGTCGTAGTCTAAAAAAAATTAAAACAAAATTGTTACCATTTTACATCGCATATAAAGAAATTTGAAAATCATTTTGCCATCGTGTAAATAAGGTACTAACCTGGAAAGAATCCCCCAACCACAAAATCGCATTTATCATTTCTCAGTAGTCCCAAAATGCCCGTCCACGAGCCATTGCCCATCGGCTCGCCTCGAGACATATTTGTGCAAAATGTACTTATCTAGAAATGAAAGCGAGAAAACATTGCCATTAGAATTCCATTAAAACGAATAGGAATAATCAATTAACTGCTGATTTAAAACTTTTAATTACACACTTAAGCCCAGGGCCGGTATTCTAATGCCACTTTCCGATCAATTTGTTCGGAATTATTCCGAAAAACATATTTCTATGAATGAATATTGTTTTGAATAATATTGTAGCACATAACGAGAATAATAGTCGTTATTCATAAGACAAAAAAAATAAACAATATTCCACTTATTTTGTTCGGAATTATTCCGACACCTTTTTCAACAGTGGAATTATTCCGACAATATATTGAGCGGACTTTTCATTTGAAACTAATATTTTTTTGTCTTTTCAACGTTTGGCGTCAAATATGGACACCAAAAGTACCAAAATATAACTTTAATAGAGCTCTACATTTGTAGCCAAACATTGAAAATATTAAAATAATTGTTACACACTCAAAATATTAGCTACGGTCAGGCGCTGAATCGGACTGAAAACAATAGAAGTGGTTGTTATAGTGATTGTAGTAATGTGAGTGTTAATATAATTATAACAATAACTTTTATTGTTTTCACTGAGCTGAGTTGTTTATATAAACAAATGATTCCGAACGATTTTTGTGGATTGTTCTAGAATACCGGCCCTGTTATAAAAGAAGTGTTAAACCGAATTTGAACCTTGAATTCAAGTTTATGTTGCAAAACTTTAATGATATCCATTTCCAAGCCATGTTTACATTCCGGATGAATGTACGGCTCTGAAATGCGAGCACAAAATTTGAATGTACAATTGGGTAAAACCTCCGGAACACTTGGTGTTGTGATCCAAAGATTGGTTGGGGTGTCACTTTGTAAGGTGCCATTTATACAAGTGTCCAATAAAATTGGTTGAAGTGAACCTAGAAGTTGAGAAAAAGAAGACAAATCGTTGTAATTTTCAAAATAAAAACCTCGAAATTGGCATCGGTGCAAATGAGGAAACGTCATTTACCGCATTGTGCTTTATTTCGATATGGATTCGTTACGTAAATATTGTACTGTGTGGCGTCATCGATCGCATACAAAAACACAACATTTGCCGCATTGTAACGATCATACATTAAACGAAATAATTTATACGCGAGCTCTTTTTGTGTTTCATTCGTCGGATGAACATTTGGATTAATGAATAGAATAAGAAATTTTGCGCCCGGATTAAATGATGCCTGTGTGATATATTTACGCATCAGCTGATTGAACTTGAAATAATAAATGACATGGCATATAAATCGATTAAATCAAGTAAATTTATGTTATATTACCTTTGTAAAGTCGTCCATCACCAGAACATAATAGTCTTTTTCGTAAATCGTATTCGAATGAACATGCGACACTTTTGCTGCACCGACAGCATTTGAAATTAGTACAATTTCCAAACTGGTATGCACAAATAAAAATAAATAAATGAATTTGAAATAATTTCTATATTTGATTGTTGGGTAGTTAAAAAAATAAACAATAATAATTACTCATCCAATTCATTGTAAACGACTGCTTCGTGCACCCACTTCAAATAAAGTCGTTGAATATTATCAGCGGGAACAGATAGATTTCGGGTATATGATACAACCATTATTCGTGATCTGGTCAGTTCTTTTTCTTTGAAATAAAACTTTGACATTAATGATAAACACTGACACCCAACTTGCGCGGCAGTTGGACCATATGATTTCACATTTTTTATCCAAATTGATGCATTACACCTCAAACTTATGCACAATACCGAAAACAAAATCCAATAAATATTCTTCATCATGGTGCAGTTGCACAAACGACAGTCAAATAGAAAATGACACCATTTCTTCAAAATGTATGTGAATCAATAGATTCCGAAATGTATCGTGATTTCGACACAATGACATGCAATCATGAATGGCAAAAAGTAAACATTGCATTTTTCCCACTTCCTACAACATTGTCACGCAAATCACAAATTAGATTTCACGTTATAAGTGGATTTTGTAATTAATTAAATTGTTGAAAATAATTTTGCGGGGAATGGGGACTTTCGCGGGGAATTGTTTTTATTCTATATGTGTGAACATATCAAATAGATTTAAACAATGTTGTGTTCGGCAATGAATTTGAGCGAAAAAAAAAAACAACAACAAAATTGTCTCGTAAACTTTTTTTTTGTTGTTCACCACAACGACGTCAGTTTGCGTGAAGAGTGAGTAAAAAAAGACATCGCCGGCGAATGGAGAGAAGAAAAGCGGAAAATAAAAATAGACAAACACACTTGATAACTGAATATAGTATGGATTTGTTGGGGTAGTTAATGGACAGAGTGCAAATTTCAAGCACCAGACGTCTGTACACATTCACACATTCTACGTACGGAAAGAGCGCCCGACACACAATAAAAAGAAAGCATTTTTATGTATCGTTTTCACATTCTCTCTCTCTCACTCACTCTCATCGTCCGATGACAACTTTTTCTCTCGCTCTTTGCATTTTTTTTTTCGTTTTTACGACAATTTCAATGAAAATGACTCATTGTCAACACGACGAAGAATGCGAGACTCATAACCTCACAGAGAGAGAGCGAAAGAGAAAGAGATAAACAATATGATGGTACATATTTTAAGCAGATTCTCGCCATTTCTCGATTCTGTTCGATTTATGGTCGCGTTTCAGTAATTTTAACTGTAATAAAAATCATCATTTCGTCCTGATTTATAACCGAAAAATGTCGTTACTATATATTTCGAGTGGTATTTTTTTATTTGAATGGAAACACATCTAGCAAAAGAAACCAACTTTCTATCCCACTTTTGGCAATGAAATAGATTTGGATGTGTGATGCGGATGGTTTGAATCGTAACGGTTATTTACCAAAATAGTTTCGAGATTTTTGACCATTAAAAACATAAGGAATCCATTTCGAATATAAAGTAGCGATTTGTCATCATTCATTACATTCAATAGACATTATTACTTTCTTATTATTCATTTTGCATTTCTTTTTATAGATTTTCTGTGCATTTGGACCAGACATCGCCGCTTATCATTGCCATTCATATTGATCAAGTGGGCGTGATTGTTCCACAATTGTTTTATAACGAATCGGGTAGATGATAACTATATACTTATTAAATTATTGCTGATATCATAGTTAAATTGTAATAAATATTGTTCTCTTTTATTTCTAGTGAATTTATCAAAATATTTCCTCGCTAATGCATCCATTTATAACATTCCATGTGCACCGAGTGGTCGCTACGATGTTTTAGTAGCATCAAAAGGAAGTGTTCAAATCAATGTTAACATTTCACAACAAAAACCGTTTTTAGCTCAGAAATTGCTACAATACGTTCAAACCTCACGGATTCGACATGAAAATCATATTCACAAGCGACAGACCATTTTTAAGTGGGATAAAAGGTGCAATATTTGACATTTGTTCATAGTTTTTGATCATTTGATAAAATAAGCATTAATTTTCAGCAAACTTGACATCCATGCCGTGCAGTACTGTTTAGCGATAAATGGCCAAAGTAATCAGCGAACATTTTGCGATGCAATGGATCATGTGATTGGAAGATCGCCAAATACATTCTGTTCACGGTTAAAAGGAACGCTTAACAATTACTTTTTTCGGCCGGTCGATCGAATTTCGAACATCGGTAAGTCTAAATTAATACGATAAATATTTTATACATATGTATTGATGTGATTGCAACATTTGAAGTAGATTCAAAACGAGACAGTGCTCTAGCCTGTACTGGACTACGCAATAAACACACTCTCGCTGGTTTGAATCCGAATAAAAAATATTTTGTCGATGTATTTGGCATACATAAAATGGTTCCTGGATTAATATTCAAATTGGCTTCGACATCATTCGTTTTTAATTGTACCAATCCAATTGAATTGCATGAGGATCACACCGAAATTGGCCGAATAACGGAATTTGATAAACGATCTTCATTTGTTTTTAAGGTGAATGTTTCCTTTCAAAAATCGCCAAAAATGTCCACATTCATTTAATTTCATTTATCATCATAGCCAAATTATACGTCGAACGTAAAGAGGGTCATGTTTTTAATCCTTCCGTGTGGACATCCCATGAAAGTGAAGATAATGTCACTTAAAAAGGTGAAAAAGGTTGTGGACATCAACTCAGCAACGATGCTAAAATTCAATAATTTTAAGGAGAGCGAACGATTTGTGGTCAAATTTTCACCAACAAACACCGACGAAAGTCTTCATCGAAGTGAGTCATAATAAGTTAACGCATCCTTTTCCGTTACGAGAAAGTAAAATTTCAAAAGAAAATCTGGATCATTTTGTAGGAAACTTCAAAATTGTGGCAACAACAAAATCAAAATTCGTCAATTATCCAATGTTGCCGGCGGATATGCGTGTTCAAGAAGTGACATCGTTGAGTACATGTAGTGAGTCGACGATTGAATGGCATTCATCACCAGACCCTCGACCAATTACGTAAGCTTCAATATGTCATGTATGCCATGGAGGCATTTCAATTCATGTTTACTTTTAGCTATTGCATTGCGGCAATCAAAATCCGAGCAAAGAGTTTCAACGACTTTATCACCAGCATTGACACGTGCGATATGGAAAAATACCAAAAAAAGTTTCTGCCAAACAAAAAGTACGATTGTATCACCAGTTCTCATGATGATAGGTAAAATTTAGATTAAATTCAATGAATTGTGCTGTTTTAAATGTGTTTCTCTTTTTGACTGAAATTAAATAGCTCCGCAAAAAGTATGGAACGTTTTAAACTTAAGTATCTGGAACAAAATCATGGATATGTAATTCATGTGACATTGAAGGTGAACAAAGAGGTTATCTCTTATCAAACGTTGAAGCTGTTTAAAAGTCATCATTGCTTTAAACAAATTCTAAATAATACAATTCAGTTACCCACTTTTCCAAATGCAACCAGTCAACACATCGAAGACAATAACATTTTTGTGTCATAAATTTATGACCAACATTAATTGCACACATTTATCATCTAACATATAATTTATATTGTACGAATAGTTTTACGTCACTTTTGTACTTAAGATTAAACTTAAAGAATTGCCGACAATGAACAGCTTTCTACTTAAATTATATACGATTACAAGCATTCAATATGGAATTTTTCAATTAAACTAGTCTATAGTACTACTAGAGAAACCATTCATGATTTATTCCACTAACAGTGATTCTCATAAAGAGATGAAAGCGATTTTTAAGTTTCTTTGATACTTTTATGACAATAGCTTCAGGTGTAGGTTTTCTATTTACCTTTATATCTATGAATAAAACTAGGGAGCATACTGCATGATAAGAAATCGTTCAACGAAATTGTATCTCATCAACCTTAACTGCCAATTAAATATAGAAACATAGCCATTTTTTGTAACTTTTTGCGGCCATATTTAAGATCAATCTTCAATTATGATGTATATTCATTCCAATTGTAAGTCGTATTTTGTACAAAAAGACAATAAAGAATCTTTTCTACATTTTTACTATTCGAAAGCTAATGTTTTTGACTTTTAATATTTATTTGTAGCTTCAAATTGTATGTAATGTTCTCTGCAACACATGAACAATAATTGAAATTAGTCATTCCCACTGAATTATCGTTAATAACGAATTTTCGCATATTTTTCAAAATCTTTGACCTTCTCCACTAAATTTATTTCCAACACTGTATTTCACTATAATTTGATTTTTGTTGACTTTTTGAATGATTCAGAAGGTAGGTAACATATAAGATAAAGTTTTATTTTTATAGAATTTTTTTAAGATAAGATAGCGTATATTGCCATGATGGACATGATTGTATTAAGTTTACATAAAAGTGATTCGATTTTGTAATGAATAAAACTAGTAAGATCTATATTCTTAAAATAGAAAGCATTTTCTCTGATCAATTAAACATCTCTGAATTATTAAAATATTAATGAATATTATTATTTATTCGATTTTTGAGTCTACTTTGATAAGCCGACTGTTTAGTTACAATTTACAATTGCCATAATTATAATTAATTTAAATGAGTTATGCTTGAAAAAGATTGGTCATGGTCCAAGAAACTAAAAAACCAAGACTCTTTTAAAGAGTGGATGAGAATCACATAGGAAATCCACTGAATTTTATAAAATCACTCATTGTACCTTTTTACGATTACATTGAGTGCCATTATCAATCATTTATTGCCAAATATCGATTGTACCTATCAGTTTCAAGATAAATGTCTCATATAATTGACTATAAACATAGGCTCTTTTGCCTCGAGTACTATTAGTTACTCATCGGCTTGAAATTGTTAAACTAAAAATGGCGGAAATGTTGCGCTTGTGGGCTTTTTGCATACTTTTTACACTGACAACCGCTGCTACTCTTAACAAAGCACCGGTATTTAACAAAGTCAACGAAGAACCCGTAAGTATTCAAATTTACTAATTGGCTATTGAAAGACTCATCATTTATGGATTTATTTCGTAGATGGTTAGGAATGCCTTTCCATCAACGTTTACAGTAATGCCACGTATAGCAAACGGTAATCGTGCAGAAGTCGGCGTTTTTCCTTGGCATGCTTTCTTGATAATTAAATATCGTACAAATAAACCAGAGGATCCCCCTACATTTTGTTCTGGCGCTATTTTGAATGAAGAATGGATTATTTCAACAGCCGAATGTCTCTCAAATGCAGTGACAGTTCGTGTAGATGTTGGATCCGTTAACATTAATACCCCATCCCGCAGTGTCTATCCATATTCGTCTACATTACATCCAGATTATAACAATACTAATGGTTTGTTCAAAAATAATATTGCCCTTCTTCGTTTATCTGGAGAGAACATGTTAAATTTCGATGGAGTTAATGGAGAATATGCACCAGTGCGTTTACCAAATAAACGACAAATTAATGAAACGTTCGTCGGATATGAATCGTATTTTACCGGCTTTGGATATCCTTCACAGAGTATGTACTTGAAATTATTCATTTTTTCTCAAGAGTTTTTAATGTTAATGATGTCTTTGTTTTAGATAGCAAAAATATTAGCGAATATTTGCTTTTTGCTGAGCAAATGATCATAAGAAATATCGAGTGTCAGGGTTTCTATGGAAATAATTTGGAATTGATTTCGGATAATGTGATTTGTTCTCTAAGTGTGAATTTGCGTCAAGGTATATGTTTTAGAGATAATGGTGGACCTTTGGTTGTCAACGAATATGGTACAAACACACTCGTTGCCGTCCTTAGCTTTGTGCATAAGACAGGAAATTGTGGCAAGGAAGCCAGTCCCGCCGTTTATACTCGCATTACCAAATATTTTGAATGGATATCGAATATTACGAAGTATCAAATTAGACCATAATTTGGTTGATTGAAAAAAAGTTTTACTAAAGAACAATGCCAAAAAGTGAGCCAGCTGTCATTGCTTGCAAATTTGTCAAACCCTGCGGCTATCATAACAAAACAACGTACGTTTAATTCACGATAGAAGGATTCACCCGAAAAATCAAATGATATAAATATAAAAATTATTTTATTTTATTTTTATTATTCCAATTATTTTCAATGATTAATACTTTTTTTTTATTATCATCGTTTTTAATATTTTCATTTCAATTTATTTAATTCTTATTTACGATCATGCATGCGATGCAAATGTGCCGTTTGAGAGTTAAACGCACTCTGCTCAGTTATGACAAATGTAGGGACAAACTCTCAGTCAAAAACTGCTGGCTCACTCGCTATATGAAAAATTGGCATGGTTCTTTTATGAATATTTTGAATAAAAAAAATTTAAAATAAATAATGCATATCACAAAACTGCTTAATCTCATCCTCGTTTCTGTGTTCATTTTCTTTTCTCTGTTTTAAAGAAAGGTTCAATACAACAACGCTTAATACAGGCCAGCCGGTGTATATTTGTATGAGATTGGAGACTTTTTTTTGCGAATCTCGCTAATGAGCGCCATCTGATTTTAGTGTGAATTAGATGCAAAAACTGAATTTAATTCTGTAGCATTGAAATGAAAAAGTGAAAAAACAACAACAATAGCACGGCCACACAGAGCTGTACATCTATGCGTGCTGATGCATACATACACATATACGCTTTCTTCATTCTTTCATTCCATTGCTATACGTATCTCACTGGTCAACAGATCTATGTAGCCATGTTACTGTTGTTGTTTTTTTTCTCTTTTTCGATTCAATTCATTGTAACTAAATTGAGTTCAACTATGGAATACAAGATGGCACAGATGAGGGGAATTCGCATTTTGTCTCTTCATAGGCTTAGCCGGTTGATACAGGCTATAATTTGATAGGCAAGAGTATTGTTTAAAACCACACGTGGTTTAACTCAAAAAGCATTAACACTTCTATGCTCAACTGATGTTCGACTGATTCCAATTCGAAAAGAATAAATAATCATAAATATTAACAAATAAATTATTACCGCTTATTATATATGAATGTCCGAGAATGAATGTGAGTCTTCTCGTGAGAGTTTATTGAAATGTAACACCGCCATACAAAAAATGTTGACTGTCAGCATTTTTTGTATGGCGGTGTTACATTTAAATAAACTCTCACGAGAAGACTCACATTCATTCTCGGACAATCATATATACATATATACTATATCTATTGAAAATATCGAGAGGAGAGTATGTTTTTATTCAGACATTACTCAGCCATAAGCGCTGAATAACATACTCTCTTTTCGATATATTCAATAGATAAGTCAGTGTTTATCGGCTGATCACCGATTTATCTGAATTAACTGATCAACAGAAACCAGAAAGATAAGAATTCTTATCTAAAGGCCCTATGCTCCACTGTTAAAGGAAATAAAAAAAATATGTCAGTGGATAGTACATGGATAGATGTAACTTTCGTGGGAAGAAACATATTTGGCCATTTGACCTTTAAGGGATCAAAAGCCGCTTGATAACTTTTATGTTTCCCTTAAAGGTCATTTTTAGCCACCAGGGAAAGGTCACTGTGGTAGCAGAAAAATTTCGTCTCCTTAGGGGCTACAACTTTGCCAAAGAAAGTAATCGATTATCTCCAGTCGTTTATGACATAGATCATCGTGTTCAGTTCATGGTACCCATGGAAACACCAAGGGGCATAAAAAAGCCAAATATGAGTTTGGACAAAAACAGAGTATGAAATCGCACTTGTGATTGGTATACATCACACACTAATACATTCATAACTAATACATTCATAGCTGTTTCGCTTTGTATTACATGTAACAAATAGTATTTGTTAAATACTGGTTGTGTTTAAAGAGGTTAAAAACGGTCTGGTGATAATAAATTCCATTGATTAATAAGCTATTAACCGTTTTGCATTTCTTCACAAAAAATTATTGTGCAATACAGTTGATAAGATTAACAATGTAAGATACAGATCGTTAAGGTTGTTTATTCATTTTAACTTTTTTGAATTTTAATTTCAGCTAAGTTCTTTGACTACGTTTTGTACATTTAGTATAGGTGTACTTTTTTATTTGCATTCATAATTTGCTTCCGTTGATTTAAGAAATTTTTATTATCGTCTATAAAAAAAAATAGAAAAGTATACATTTTCGCATTGTTTATAAGATTTGAATCATATTTTAATTATAGATAAACAACATTCCCGGAAATTCAGATATTGCATGTTACATTTTTTATGTTTGAAGAAAAAAATACATCAAATAATTTATCGAAATTTTTATATTGTTCATTAATCTTAAATATCACTCGTCATTCTTTGAAAACAATTTTTGCGGAAGTTTGAAATGTTATTGATATTCGTAAAAAATCCCCCAAAGGAGTTGATTTCGATAATGAAATAAACCACTTTGTTGTTGATAAATCATTTGATTTTGCTGTTGTTTGATGACAATTGAACATATCGTAAGAAGATGCTATCGTTTCAAAAGCTTGACGTATGTCGCAATTTTGATTGTTTCATTTCTATTCAATATAAAAATTATACCAGGTGATGATTTAGAATGATTAGTAGTGATACATGTAATGATAATGCGGAAACACAAATCATGTATTTTATGTATGTAATTAGTCAGGTGAATCGAATTCCCTTAAATACAGACGGTGGTTTCAATGGCTATTCAGTTCATTTCTGGACTCCAATAAAGTTGGAGATCAAATAAATAAACAAAAAAAATGAAGTTTTATTTGTGCATATTGATTGTTTCATTTGCATTAATGCAAGGGGCGGTGGCTAAACATGGCCGAAATCACCATTTCACAGCGGAAAAATGCTGTAAAGTCGAAAATTCAACCGAACGTGTAGAAATGTATAATAAAGGAAAGGAAATCTTTGAAGCATGTGCTGAGGAAGTCAGCGCTGCGAGTAAGTATTATTGTATTGCTTTTGAAATGAAAAATGCTCTTTCACATAAATCCGTTTTCATGTCAGATCAAGAAGAACCAACCACAGAACAATCCACCGAACAAAGCGAAGAACAAAAAAAGAAAAGACACGGACATTTCGCTTGTATCATGGAATGTGCGGCTAAAAAATTCAAAATCGTAAGTAATATTTGACAAAACGGAAGTATTTCTGTTTTCTGATTTTAAAATATTGTTATGCGAAATTAAATTTCGCAGATCAACGAAGAAAATAAGGTGGATCCAGAAGGAGTGAAAAGTCACGTGGATGAGTTAGCAAAATTGGATGATTATAAAAAAGCCATAGCAGATGAAGTGGTCAAAGAATGTTCTTCGGTGACGGAACGCAGTGGTGGACCTGATGGTGCGAAAAAATGTCCCAAAACTCCAATGAAAGTTTTAATGTGCATTAACAGAAAATTGTTCCTATCTTGCCCCGCTGAAAAAAGGGATAGCTCTGAAGAATGTACGAAATTTTTTGAAATGGTCGAAAAGGGTCCACGTACCAAAGAAGCGCAAGATGGAAATGAATCTGCAACTGAAGGGCAATAGGACTTGACTCCTCTACAATCTACAAACGACAACAATTCCAAAATTCATATTATCAAAATGATGAATATTACGAACCACCAAGAAATATTTCCACCAAAGTTTGAGAAGTAAAATTTTAGTTCTCAATAAATTAATTATAATTACACAAGGACACAGAGCAAATCTATATATCTTTTATTTAAAATCGAAAAATTGATAAAAATTCAACGGTTTACTTTAGCTTTTACATGCGGCCAGGTACATTGATACAGACGTTAGTAAGCCGGGGAGATTTGTTTTCACAAAGCTACTTTACATCTCGAAGAAATTATATTTAATGCGGTAAATAAGGTAGTTTGTATTTGTAAATAATCATGACGGAAATAAATTCAATCATAATATATCAATCTAATATGATTTTATGTTTCATTCAATTGAAATTGATCTACAAAAAAGATTATACTCTCGATTTTAGTAAAACACAAAAAAAAAATTCTTATTCAATTTCATTCTAAAACAACTTCCAAAATAATTTCAAATAATTGCTGATACGTCAAATGGTGAAATAAATAAAATAATTTAATGAGTTTTTATGGGCGACGCGTGACGTACGTTAGTATAAAACGAGCAACTAGTCTGTTTAATGATTTATATCTAATACCATACTTTTGTGTCATTTATTAATTTCCGCTGGCTAACTTTCAAAGAGTTGTGAAAAATAAAAAACCATACTAGCTAACTCGATAATAAAATTGATTACTGTGGAGATTTTTTCGGTATTAAAATCGAAGAAAATTATCTGTGAAAGAACCAACTTTGACTACATATGATTTCCGTTACATATTTCTATCAAAAATGTTGCCCTCACAAATTGAAACTTCAAACGTAAAACGAAGCAATCGCAATAACATCTCCAATTTGTATGCCTAGCTCAGAAAAAATTGAATCTTGATAGATGTGTCATACCAGAATACAATTTGTGTTTTTTGCCTCTTATTCAAACTTAATTGAACTTTCCGACAATAATAATAATTATTTTTTTTTTTTTTAAATTAATGTCGTTTCCGCAATTTAGCACTTGATGAACACGTCGAAAACTAGTATAAATAGGCATGACAACCTGAGTGTATAATCATTCACTGGTTCACCACTTTCAAAATTCAAGAGTTGGCAAATTATTTTTCGGTCGAAATTAAATTCAGAATAACTGAAATAGAATTCGACAGAGAACATTACAGACAGAAGTGAAAATGAAAGTGTTTTTGTGCGTTTTTGTGATTGCATTTGTTGCAACCAATTTAGTTTCTGCGGAAGAGCATCATCGTGGCCCACCAAATTCAGCTCATCTTTGGGATAACAACAAATGCTGTAATGTTGAAAACAAGGACACCAAAACTGAATTCCTTGAAGGAGTTATCAAGAATGCAGAAGAATGTCATAAAACATATGGTAATTTATATTTATTCAATAAAAACTTCAGACTGCTCAAGAAAAATGATCACTTTTAGGTCCACAAGGGCCAGAAAAGCCACCGAAATTCGATTGCTACGCCGAATGTATTGGAAATAAAACTGAAATTGTGAGTTGATGTTTACGTTGTATTCATATTCAAACATTTTAAATGTTGGTGTTTTATTTTTATTCATAGCTTAATTCTGATGGAACATTAAACGAAGCCAATTATAAAACTTTCGTAACAAATTGGGCCGAACCATTTGATCATCAAAAAGCCGTTGTTGAAGCAACTGTAACAAAATGTTTGGAAAAAGTAAAAACTCCAGATAGTTCCGAGGAGAAGAGCCAAGATGGTTGCAGCAAAATCACAGCGAGAGTCTTTCATTGCACTAAAGGAGAACTTTTCAAATCTTGCCCAGCTGATAAACAAGACACTTCAGAAGGTTGTAAAAAGTTCCGCGAAATGGTTGAAAGCGGAAAGTTCAAGGGACCACGTGGACATCCACCACCACCACCGCCAACACAACAATAAATGACTGATTCTATGGACATACACTCGACAAAAGGCCAATTTCCAAACGTTGACGTTTCAAAGCAATTCAGTATAAAACAGTGTTCAATGTTCATGTTGTTACAAAGTGTAAACAAATTTGATTATATCCAAAGAAATACAATGAAATGTACTTGGAATCCAATAAAGCAAAAAACAATGTTTTTATTTTTTTGTTACTTTACAGAAATTACATATTGGCACGGAATAATAACAAAGAAAATTGCCAAAAACACCTGACACAATTTTGCGAATAAATGTAATATTCTATTTACCAATTGGTACGAACGTACGTGTTTTTTTTGCTTACACTTACAAAGGTAACATTTATATGATAATTTAAACATACAAAAAAAAATTACTAATTTTTTTTATTTACTAAAATGTTGCGAGAAATTAACATTTTTTCTTCATTCGAATTAAATCTGTAATTTATGTGTCGGAATTAATGAGTTTTTTGGAGCATTCAATGAGAAAAATGATTTTTGAACATTCCATATGAAAGGAAAAATGGTTAAAATAAAGATTCATTTTATAGAACTATTATCTATTAAATTTATCTCGCAAACCTTAGACATCAGCAGATAGTTTTTGAATTTTGCAATATAATAATGAAATTAATTATCATGCAGATTTTTTTAATGAAACAAATTTCATTCCAAGTAAAAACAAATGGTTTGTAAAAGAATAAATAAAAATGTAATAAAATAATCGACTTCTTATCGAAAATTTTGTACACGCTCTGCTCGCACTCCATTTAAAGCAATGTATTGGGTTTCGAACACGCAGATATGCTGCCACCTGGTATCTCAAAGTTAAGTTGCTATAACGCACATGCTTCTTGTAAATGAAGAAGAAGAGGAAAGCAATGTCTTTACATAGGGTTGAACTTATAAATGTCAGAGAGCAGCACAACTGCAGTGTTCAAAGTGCGATTGCCCTTCGATTTTGTATGGGATTACCCTTGATTTTGAATGACATATCTTCAGATTTGTGAGATTATTAATTTTGGTAAGAAAATAAGATTCATAAGTTTTCACCCATACAAAAAACCACATTTTCAGTAGTAACTGAATTGCAAATAACTCAATTTGCCTAACATAGAAGATTATTCGGTGCATTCATAAATTGAATTGAAAACTACGAGCGGTTTCATCAATATAGAAATCCATTAAATTAATATCGAAAAAATTTAAAAGATGAACATTTTGATTGTCGATCTTTTCAATTATTATTCAATATATAATGATTACATCCAAACACGAACATATCTTCATCCATTGGAACAATATATTTCATTTTTCTATTTTAATAAACTTTTTTCATAACTCTATGTTTATTGATAATAATTATTAACTTTTTCAACAATACCGGAATTTCCGTTCTTTTAAACTAAATTACTTCAATGGAGATTTGAAATATATTTTCACGATATTCATATTTTCCTTTAAAAATGAATGATACACTAATGCCGTGTTCATTTAACTTGTGAATTTCAATAACGTCATTTTGTTAATTCTGAGTAAAAGAGAATTCAAAATGAAGATTTGCTTTTGGATATTTGTCACGTTGTTCGCCGTAAATCAAAAGACTTCACTTGCAAAGGTATATGGAGAGCCAAACTTGTTGGACTCAAATGAGTATACTGGAGAAAGGATGAGTCGCATAGAATTTGCGAACCAGCTGCATAAATTGGCACTGCATTGTATTGATGACGTCAAACTCCTACGTGATTATTTCTTAGCTTTATATTTCATTTTAATTTTATACATATTGAGTATTTTTTACTAGATATGTCACCAGAATTGCAACGTGAAAAGGGTATTTGTGTCTTTGATTGTGTTGGGACAAAATTGAATATTGTGAGTTAAAATAAGACGTAAATGAATAGAAATTTAGTTAAATGTCTATTTTTAGATCGATGAAAATAAAAATTTCAATGAAATTGGATTCTGGACATTCATCAAACACGAACTGATTTTAGAGGATCATCACAAGGCCATAGTTGATGAAACTGTAGTAAACTGCATTCAACACATCAACATGTTACCGAACAATGGACTCGACGAAACAAGTGGCTGTAGCCGCATTCCAGCAGAGGCCCTTATTTGTGTTGATAAAGCTTTCAAGCGCGCTAGTCACGCCAGACGCTTTTCAAACCATTTTGCTTAGAAGAATGAAGCCTTGCTATAAAGCTCTGTATTTGAAAAAATCTACAACTAATTTGACATTGAAGATTTAAAAAAAATGTTAACTTTGAATATGCCTGAATAAACGCACTTGCACTCTAAAAAATAATAATATTTAATCACCGCCAAAACTGGCTGAATTAGTTTGAATTTGTCCAAATTTTTATACATGTGTTGGTGGGAAAAAGGTATGATACATGTAAATTAGCATGACACAATTAGTTTCAGTGAGGTACAATTCGAAATGAGCATGGTACAATTAGATTCAGTGAGGTACAATTGTAAACTAGCATGGTTCAATTATATTTCGTATGGTACAATTACTTTTATAATAACAAAGTGTACTTACCGTCAAGTTTGTCCTTTTATCAATTTCCCTGTTGATATTTTGTAATATGGGAACATCTCTAAGAATTTTGAAATCTGTATACCAACCTTTTTTGAAAGGTACATTTTAGGTACAATTATTATCAGCAATAAATTTTTTAAAAATATCGTTGATTTTCATTTTTGCCATTTTTTCGGGAAACCCCTGTGAATTTTGAAGGACATGTTCTGCAGAAGAACACCATCGAAGTAATGACTTTATGATGATATTATTTTGAAGGTACATTGTAGGTACAATTATTATCAGCCATAAAAAGTCAAAAAATATCTTTGAGTTTTGTTTTCGTCATTCGATCACAATATTGAGTTAGCTCGAAATTCGGGCTTCAAATATTATCGAAACGAGTAAGGTACAATTAAAAATAAATTGCGGTACAATCAAGTACATTTTTGGTACAATTATTTAAACCTAGTCCCCAAGTTTCGACTTTCACATGTGCGGACATTCGACTATACATCCGATTTTTTGTATGTTTAATTTGCAAAAGAATATACCTCGGGTCAATTTGACCCGACACACGGATTTAAGGTTAAGCTTTCTAATTTCTGGATTCATTGTAATCAAGACTTCCCCTTTTGGCATCTCTTCAAAAAATTACATGTTTTTGTTCAACATGACTGCACACATAGAATGTTTATTATCACTGATAATCAGTGATAAATTTGATCATCTCTCTAATTACGATCAATGGATTCCCTTTAAAAGTAAACAGTGCATTGAAATACTGTTCTATTCCAAAAATCCAAACGAAGCAATACAAACGTTATTAACGTAAAAATCAGCGTGAAAAATGAATATCTGCATATTTATTATTCTATTTGCTATAAATTTGGGGTTCGTACTAAGTGAGACAAGTGTAATTGTGGTTATAAATCATAATACATGTTGCAAAGTTGAAAAATTTCTAATCGACAAATTTGAAGCCGATGTCACTCCGGTATACAAACAATTTCTTAACGAATGTTTGGAAGAGCTCAACTTAACTGGTTGGTTTTTACTCTTTTTTATTATGTAACATTTTTTTTAACTGTATTTGATTACAGATGTGGAAAAAATTGAACTGGGCAAAAGCAGTGCTTGCATTATCGAATGCATAGGCCTAAAGGCGAATATTGTAATAATAAGCTAATGCAAAACATTCATTCTTGAAATTATTTTTCAATTATTTTTCACATGAAAGATTACTGCCAACAAACGAATGAATGAGACTGGATTCCGAAATGTTGTCAATGAAATTCCATTAGAAGAGCATCAAAAAGCAGTGGCCGAAGAAACGATAACAAAGTGCATGGAAAAGGTTAGATCATTACCGGAGATTGTAATCAACGGCTGTACTACCATGACAATTCGTGCTGATCATTGTATTGCAATGGAATTCTTTAAATCTTGTCCCGTTGAAAAGCAAGACACTTCGAAAATCTGCGTAGATTTACGTGAACATATAAACAAAATGTAATTTCATTTGCACTGAAATAAAGTTGAGCGTGAACATAACATTTTGTATAGAAATCTTCATCAGACCTTTTACGTCAATCCCTATACTGATTGACTGATTGAATCTATAACATTAAGTATTTTTGGAATTTCCGATCTTTCAAACAAAAAATCACACATGTCGAATTTGTTGAACTGCCGGAAACTTATCTGATTCTAGAATAGCGTGCATCATTTCCTCGATAGTGTCATGTCAACGGAAATGCGATATATGATCAAGTTCGTGATTCAAATGAAAACATGAACATCGATATTTTACCAGAGATAGTAAATCTCTTTAAAATATGTAATATATAATTTATTTGTCTTATTATAAAAATTCCATTTCCGCAATGATACTCGTATATGTTTAAATAAGAATGTCACCATGAACAAATATTCATTTTGATTTGAAATGTCAGCAAATTTACAGTTTCTGCCAAGGAAAATAAACAATTTCCAATTAAAAATGAAGAACGGTTTGTGGATGTGCGTAGTTTTGCTTGGTGTAGTGCACGGAATTTCAACGGACGGAATTGAAGAAATCAACGCAAATACATGTTGTAATGTTGATAATACGAAACAAAAAGAATATGACGAAAAATTGGAGCAATTGATGAAGGATTGTATTGAAGACCTTGGATTAGCTAGTAGGTGCTTTCTTATCGAATGGCTATGCCTTTAAAAAAATCAAAATATTTTCAGACCAACGAAAAGAGAAACAACATGAAGCATTCATTTGTGTTATCGAGTGTGTTGGGAAAAAGTTGAATGTTGTAAGTGGATTAATATTATGTTTTTGTGAATTACACAATTTACTTGACATTTAATAATTCAATTTTGGCACCAAACCAGATTGATGATAAAAAGCAGTTAAATAAAGATAACTTGCGAAATTTCGTTCTGAATGATATGCCGTTGGAGGATCATCAAAGATCTATTGCCGATTCAACTATAGAAAAATGCACTGAAATGGCTAAAACAACGGCTAACGATGTAAATGGTTGCAGCGATATAATTCTGAAAGTCAACGCCTGTCTTGAATCAGAATTCTTCAAATCTTGCCCAGCAGATAAACAAATCAAATCCGATGAATGCGCCAAATTACGTGAAACGGTGAACAAAGCCTAATTACCAAATAACAATTGCATTCTAACTATCCGATTTATAGCAATTTGATTCTAATTTCGAAACAAAATTTTATTTAAAAAGACCGAATTAACCGAAACTTAGAGTCTCTCCAAAATTTAAGGAATTCCATTAACGCTTGCTTCAAATTTTACAATAAAACACCCCAACTTATTTGCAAGAAAATATTTGAGTCATTTTGAAGAAAATTCATCCACTAAAATTTTGAAAATAAACTATTCCAGTGTAATTGTAATAAATATTCCATGAGGCTGTTAAATGAAATAAAAGATCAAAGAAACGAGATGGCTAACGGAATATTATTGTTTTATTCATCCATTTATTATTCATTACATCATTACTTTTCTTTCAATTTATCTTGGCATTCAATATAGATACAAAATGGTGTAAATTGACAAAGTTTATAGATTTCGTTTGGCTGGTATGTTATTTATGCTTCCGTCATAGTATTCAATTGGGACAAAAGGATAATTTTTATATCAATATTCCATTAGAAAATTTGCTCATGAAAACACACATGAGTTTGAAGAAAAAAATAATTAAACATAGTATCTGTGCTTATATCAACCAACACTTCCTTATGTGATCCCTTTCCTGTCTGTGTTTGTTGACCGATTTTGATAAAAAAAAAATATTGTTGGAAAGGTAAAGATCTACTCGCCTGCACAGTATATTTTTCATATATACCTTTAGAATCAATTTCCAAACAAACTGTCTTATAATTATTCACCAAAACTGAAAATTACCTTCACAATACAATGCAAATGTGCGACGAATAAAGTAGAGTGTAAGATGTTCTTTTCATTCGGAAATGATTACAATTACAAATATATATGAACATTTAAAAATTTCAAATAAAAACTATAAAATGAAACAGTATTTTTACTATTGGATTGAATTATGAAATTGTTTGATGAAATTCACTCATATTGAAATCATCATCTTCGTGTTTTGTGTAAATAGTTGAAACTTGCAAAGAGATCAACTTTTTTTTTGTCATTTATTTGCAAGAGAATACCTATAGTTCATTTTAAATAAAATTCATCCACCAAAATGTTGAAAATAAACTATTCCAGAAAAGGTAAGGTTCAGATAATTCGAGACATGGAAAATTGGTGGCATTGCTGGAAGAGATTAAATAAATAAAATGAATGACATTTTCGCCTCATTTGATTAAATGTATTTTATTGTTAATGCAAGGGCACATCAAATTTGAATATTATATTGATTTCCTTTTTTAATTTTCATCATTAGTTGAAAAGAATACATCCTTAATCGCCATCGGCCTTTTGAAATTGAATCAAAATCACTAAATAAGTAGCAATTGCGCCGCTAATCTGAAATAATAAAAAGAACGTAAAAATATGTGACGAAAAACGAAGTTGAATGTACAAACCGATGTCAAAATCTGTCGTTCAACGGTGCACATGCCACTGGCCGTAAAGTAATAAGTTTTATCGGCAATTAATTGTCGCCAGAAGCGTTGAAGCTGCATCAAACCGAAAAAAGGCAACGATGAAATATAATTGATGATGATGAATGTGATATATGTTCAAATATTTACTTACAATTGGTTCAACTGACATATCCTTACAGTTTCTTAATACTTCGCAAACAATGATAATGGTTTTCCTGGCCTGTCAGTCACAAATTACACATGAGATGTCAACAAATAAATATTGAACAGCAGAAAACCAATAAAGAAAATGATATGGATGGATTTTACCTCAGCGGTAGCCATGTGGCATGGTTCAACAAGTAGGAGCAGTCGCGAAATATGGAAACAACACCATCTACGAAAAGGCGTCGAATTTTTTTCAAAACTAAATTCATAAAAACTAATATGTACTAGTACTTACAGCAATTGCAATGTGGCAACAAAGAAATCCTGTTCAAAAATGACCAATGCATGTCAATTTATATTCTGTATAAATCAAGTATTGGTATAGATAGTTACCGGATCATTGAGAAGTTCAAGAAATAAGAAATAACTGGTCGCGACAAGATGCAGCAAACACGAAGCCAACATAACTAATAACGTCAGTCCGTATACCCTATATTTCGCAGTGGCAAAAGTGAATAAACATCGAAAACAAACAATTAAATTAATAAAATTCCAAGCACCTCGAAACCAACGTCACCGTTTCACCCAAAATGGCATGTGTATAGGAAAGTCGATCCAAAACGAAACTGGCCCGAGTTAGCGTTGTTGTTATAGTTCTTGTTGGTGTAGTCACTGTTGGAAATTTACCTTGATTCATTCGAACGAAAACAAAAGCAAAGGGAACCGATTTAATTGAAATTTAATCGGCAAATCAAGCACAGAATGGAATTCGTTTAATTATTCAAAAATTAGAAACCATATGCAATGACATTGGTGGACGCTGAATATTTGCCTGTGCTAAATGCGGGCGTAGCATGATTTTCATCTAAGTTTGCACGCGATACGGTTGTTATTCTTCCAGTTGGTTTTTGAATTGGATTGGAGCCGGGCAAATGATTTTCATTGTTTGTTTCACGCACAGCTGTATCGGTAGCATTTTGAACATCCACTTTAGTTGCTTTTGTTTTGGAGGCTGATTCCAGGATTTTTTCTATTTTTTTTTTTAAATAAGTACTTAATGCTAAGGAATTCCATCACATATATTCAAATATTTTCTTCATATATTTCAAATATATTCGCAAATACGAATTGAAAAGAATCAAGGATTCTTATGAAATTTTTGAAGATTTTGAACATGAACATTTTCAAAACATCTTTACTTTTCTTTTATCTTTGTGAATTTTTTTTTTTATATTGATAGATAATTTATTCGCAAGCATTTTTGAAATGCCAAAATATTCCAATTATTGGAGAGTATTGCGAACCAAAATTTTACACATAAAATTTATTAAAAATGATTACTCACTTAATGAAAATATATTTTTGATGTAGCAATTCAGCCGATTATATCGACGATAAATTCCCAACGCTGCTTGCGCGAATTGCGTGTGGAGCGCCATCAATATATAATAAAGCAGATAAAATGATAAATAGTTTTCGATGTGAATACGCTCATTCGGAAGGTTCTTAGCTAAAGATTGAATTAAAAAATAAAAAAATTCATCAAACTTTCTTATTTAACATTTGAATGTGAATAAATTTCATTGTAAATCATACCTAACTTTCCTAACTGCTCTTGTTTAGTTTTATACTTCTTGGCGCTTTTCAATTTCGATATGATATCTAATGCAATCATGCAAGTCATTAATGAAAAAACAATGAAAAGTAACCAAATGCCTCGTTTTTTATGATTCACTGGATCATTGAATAGTGCCAATTCATCATCTGCCTGATAATTTTCAAGAAAACATTATTTCCTCTGAACGAACAAACATGATTTAATATATCTTTCAAATTACTTTTCGAAGATTTGCGTTAATTCGTTGAATTAATCTTTTACCAATGAGTCCTGTTAGCGCGCCACATACACAAGCTCCCACTACGACACATACATCAAATACCGTCACAAATTTCTGTGTAGGTGTTCTCATTCTTATAAAAAAAATGACACAGTTTCTTTTGAAATTTTTTTTAAACATTGAATAAAAACACTTACCGAATTGGCAATTTATCATACGAATCAATGAATATAAATCGAAATGTTAGACTGACTATATTATTAAAATAGAAAACGGAAAATGTCTAAATAACGAATGTGTTTTTTTTTTAAACTGTTCACCTGCAGTAAGTAAGAAGCAAATGCTATAAACGCAGAGCCATGGTAATCGTCGAATTTCATCCACTCGATTTCTTCCATTTTGACGAAAAACATATGGTGCTAAGCCAAGAATTCGGCTAATATAAAATACGGGAAGTGAATTTTCTTGAATTTCCATGATGTGGCTAACTTTATGGTTGAAAAATCATTTGTAAAATAAAGACCGGAAATTGTTTGAAGTTGGTGGCAAAGTAAGAGAGCGAACTAAATTAACGATACTTTCGCCAATATGGTCAAAAGTGAACTGTCTCTTGTTGGATTTAATATGTCGCATGCCAATTATTGTATTTGTTTCTGTTTGTCCATTTGACCACACCAATATGTCATTCAAAATGAAATTAATCGAATTACCATCGAAAAGTCTACCTTCGTGTTAAGCACAAATCCCTTGTTTACCCAGTATAATGCCTTATATCGAAAAAAAATCTATTTATTATTTACATTGAATGCGAAACGACATAAACCGAATATGAGACAGCATACAATGCCGCTCATTCAGTTTTTTTCATCAAATTTATAATAAATTGCAATGAAATATGAACAAAGTTCTTCCGAATACCGTTTAGAGTGGAATTTTCCAACTTCATCATAAGTCTGTTTGACGTTGTTTGCTGGAAACTTCCATCATAAAGAATGATTTTCCGTTTTTCAAATCTTTTCGATATTTTATACGACAAATAATTGTTGTGGATTTCATTTAATTGATACGTTTGCAATTTATTTTAACTTTTCTGCACTTGATGCCAAAACCATAGGTTATGCAGAAGAAATCAGAGCAAAATACTTACATGAGCTTGAATGCAACAAAATGATTAAGAAAATATTTTGTAAGTAAAGAGTGTCATCGACTAAATAAAATAAATTAAATATGTTTGTTATTAAATAAATCCTATTTATAAACCGTTGGTTCTCCAGTCTCATCTGCGGAATATATTTCTCTCATTATTGTTTGTAATATAATTGATTACAGATACGAAAAGGTTATCGCCTTAAAAAATGAAAGTAATTTTATTGCAAATAATGCAAAACGACTATCCAAATGCGCATCTTAAATTGCGCTGCAAATATGGATTAAGTCAAATGTTATTTAAACAGAAAATATTGATTGACATTTTCAATGAACGAACAATACAATTGATCAAAAGCATGAAGATGACATTCAAAACAAATGATTTTTAGATTTCATCACATTTTTTAAAATTTTATTTCCTAATAGTAAGCGTAATTTGTAACATTTTTGTTGTCAAATGACAAACTGAACTACACATTTCGATGAATAGCTTAATTTAAGCATTCTGTAATGTGACAAAAAATCGATATTCCTAACTTAAATAATATAAATACAAAAAAATTCAAATTTCTTTAAAAAAAAAAACTTTTATGCATCAAGATATGTCTCGTAATTCGGTTTAAAGTTAACGCGGTTATTGCTGAAATGGATTTTATTATTTTCAAACCAATCGTATGCAATTTCCATGATTTCCGAAGGACAAATCGCATCGTTAAATGCGCTGCTAAAGTGTAAAAGTCCTTGCATTATTCTTCGTTTATGTTGCCAATGATCTTCTGTTGGATTTTTCGTTTGTTTTATTGCTACTGTCTTTGTAGGTGGTTTCCCTTCGATATGATATTGCCAGTGTTTAAGTGTCTCTGATACGACCACAAAACAAACGGCATTCATTGGAAATGCCCGAAGTAGTGTTGAATTGAGACCCCGCGTTAAAAATGCGCTCCCCTCTGTTTTGTAACTCTTACGAAAACAGTCGATCATACCATTGTACATTTTTTGTTCACCATTCATGCCATCAATTTGTAAACGTGATTTAATGACGTCGATTGGTATTGTGAATGTCCACGAAAAGGCGCCAGCCGTACCACCGGCAAATAATGTGTATAATATATCCGGATTGGTTTTTAATTGCATCAAAAATTCATACGATACAAAATACGATGCAAATCCAGGCACATCTCTAAGTGCAGTGGCGCCGAGCCCTCGAAATACACCTCTGATCCCATTGCAATGATAAACATACGATAGGCATTGAGTTGGCCCATTGAATTTCGCCATGCCAAGCCTATGCTTTTGCAATTGCAGTTGCGTTTTTGCCAATTCCATCGGCGAACAAATGATACTTTGAGTAAATCCAGCCAATGAACCGGCTAAAAAATGCGACATATATGAGTTCGGATTCGATGACACTCGTTGTACATTTCCGTATACTCCGAAAACGATTGCGTTTATTGCACTTACACCCACCATTGGACTCGACATTCCACGATATAAACCGCGAAACGATTCTTTGGCCATGAGTGATTTTAAGCAATCGAACGAACCACGGTATTTCGGATTTTTCACATCTTGCGTTTGCATGTGAACTTTAACCGTGTCGAAAGGATGACCAACCAATAAACCCGCACAACCTAAGTGTTGATTCAAATAAAAAAGAAAGAATATATCAGTCTATTTTCACTGGGAAAAAAATTGTTAAAGGTCATTAATTAAAAATACACTTTATTTTCGAGTGGTCATTTTCAGAGATAATGTTCATGAGACAAACACGTGATCTAACTCAAAACAAACAAATTTGCCTGCATGAGCAATAAATAATCTGCTATTCAAATCGAAAATGTTAAAGTGACAACAGACAGTCGTTATCTTGGAGTAAGCGTCTCAAATAGTTTATAGGATGTTTTGAATCAATAATGAAAATTTGAATGACCGGAATAGAATTTTTGGTGTATATGAAAAGTGTAGGCTCGACTCAACGTACCTCCTAAACACCCAGCAACAAAATCCACAGCCGACATTTTAGTTTAACTTTTGTTTTGACCCACCGATTTTGATACCGCTTTTGATCACTCCCTGATGATGCTGTTGTTCCCGTTGTTCCCCCAAGATTGCACGTTTTTCACCTCCAATCAATTTCTTTTTTGCTGCCACGCAATACGTTCAAGTATTGAATTAAAGTTTTCAACTCTCTTTAGCAAATTGGATGCTACCTAATTTAAATGAAAGACATATTGAATATAAGTTACGGTTCGTGATAATGAAATGCTTAGAGTAGAGATGTTTGGCGAAATAATGTGTAATAAAGTGTTTAAAATCAATGCGATAAGAGTTTACAAGATGCTTTATTAGTCCTTTCACGTGCCAATGTATGCAAGGACTTTCCACTCTACATTTATCAGCACAAACGAACGTATTACAATTGAATCGTAATTTCCGATGAAAAATGATTTTTATTTTTCAAACAATGTAAGAGTCATTTGTGATAACTTTTTCCATCGAAACAGCATTGCAAATAGTAAATTTATTAGGAAAAAATACAGTGTAAATGTAATCTTTACTCGAACGTGATTTCTGCTTAAATGTATTTTCTACTCGCTTTGAAATAAATTGACAGCGAATTTTCTACATTTTTTTTTTATTGATAACATCTGCATCGATTTAAAAGCTGTACAAAGCTGTTTTATAAGCTGGAATCATTGAACAAAAAATAGTACAATAGTACATACAAAAATATACAATTCGATTAAATGTTATTATGAATTTTTGCACTGAAACCTTTTCTTAAGCACATTTTTTAAAATTGAAAACTTGAAACTGCGATATAAACGTAGATTACCTTTTAATTTACTGTTCCCAGTTGTATCCAATCGTTCGTTTTTATTCGTTCGATTTAACTTTACCAGCGCGGTAGCTAAGGCGATAATCCAGAAGGAAACTTATGTTCGTGGTTAAATGAACATATTCCATGGGGTTTTACTTAGGATAACAAATGTCTATACAAATATGATCGGTTTTTTCCACCGTTGTTAACTTTTAATTTTGCATGAAAATATGCTGCACTCTTCACAAATTCCTTTTTTTAGTATGTGAAATTTTGAAGATTATTAGCACTGACAAATTTATTGTATTCGTGAAAAATCTTATTATAATTTATTATATTCGTAGAATCTTGGATCAATTCAATAATAATTTCCAAACGAAATTATGTCTTGACTTTCTTATACGACCGACTACTTAGCAATGAACTCGAAAGCATCCGTTTTCAATTAGCTCATCGAACGGTTCGATGATTAAAATGAGATAGTGGTAACAAGAGGTTATCAGTTGTAATAGGCCAGAGAGATAAATGAATAGCTTTAGTTGCACCGATACATTCATAATGCTTGATTGTTTTTTGTTGTTTATCTTTGCAGAAAGAATCACAACAAACTGCAAAACCGTCATTCAGTAGATAAAATTTTTTGTTTTTCAAAAACCCAAACTTTTTCTTGGAGAAATAGCTTTGAACAGCAATTTGATTTTCGCGCCAAATAACAATCGTTATCGACTTTCGTTCAACATATTCAAAATATTTTTATATTATTTGATAAAGAAAAAAGTCTTGAGACTCATTTTTGCGTAATCTATTGTTATTTATCTGTCGACTAACGTCAATATGATTCTGATGTTCAAACACGTTTATAACAGTTTGATTGAAACCATTTATTTACATTCGGGTGAATATGAAGTGGGACTTCAATATACTTGGAAAGTTTTCGAAGCAAATATAAACAAAATGAATGTGCGTCCGATGACTGAAAAAAAATCGAAAACGTGATACATTAAATGCCAGTAGAAAACGACATAATTCAAGATTATTCTGAAAGAAACAAAATATTTTCAACATCATTACAGCAAAAATTGCGAACAAAAGCAGAAGCATCGAAGAAAGCAAACTCGTCTGATTACTTTCATATATTCTCTGCTTACGAATGGTTATCGTTGCTAGAAAATGAAACTTGTCCGTTAACTTATGCTCATTCTTAATTCATCTGTTTAATCCAAATAATGGCTTCAATTACATCATGGCATGGAGATTAAAACGGAACGAATGAATAATATTTAAAAAAAGAAATATTTATTGATTTCTTCTTGAAAATTATTTTATATCATCATTTATGTGTGAAATAATAAAAAGCAATCATCATGCCTGGGATCATCTTACACAATTGTTTACATCGCATTAAAATTAAAAAATAAAATCAAATTAATCATTAAATTTTTACATATCAATCGAAATACAGCAAATTACATAAACCCCTTTGAGTCGAGCGTTTTTTTTCCATTGACATAACCATTAAATTTAATCCTCAAATCGAATGTGAGATACGTTGGTTTTATTATCGAGTGTTTTCACCACATTGACCTCGGCAATATTCTTGATAATTTTTCGTAAATTTCTCTTGCTCCGTGTCTTTTTTACTTGGAATCTTTTCGTGAGTTTTTCTTGACGATCTTTTGCGATTTTTGTCCAATATTCATTCTCGCAGTCTCCGGTGAGTATTTGACAACGTTTCGGAGCACAATGCTTAATTAGAATTGGGGCCGAACGCGATTCGTCGACACGAACATGAGCAAATGTGCATCCTTCTTTCAGATCAACATATTTAACAAATGAATATTGTTTCATTTCCGCTTTGAAATCGGTCAAATCCGTGGATGCGTCATCGAAATTAACCTTCACAATAATACCCGGCTTGAATTCGATTTGAAGATCTTTTGTTTTCGCCTTTTTATCGCTAGTTTGCTCATCTTCTACCTTCTCAGTGTTTGAATCAATGATGCTGCACTCGTAGGTGTTTGTATTTTGTTCATCTCTCATTGCACCATAAAAGTTAATGTTTCGCGTGCAAATGCGCTTGGTCGATGTTGGTGAAACAAACTTTTTATTTTTCATTGTGACTGGTCGAACGGATGCCAAAGGCAATGTTGACACTTTTTGGTTCCGAGTTTTGTTTTGGTTCAGCAATTGTTTCACCTCTGCATATTTCTTTCGTTGAAGCAGTAAATATTGGTTACGCAAGCGTTTCCATTGTATTTTTGTTGTAACGCGCAACAGAGATAGTGCTTGATTTGGATCATCGATTGTTTTTGTATCATCAGCTAATTTATTTGTGTTTGCAACCGGTGCAATATCTTGTTTGACCGCCGAACATGATGGGTTGCGATTACGTCGACGACGTCTGATAAAATATGAATAAAACAATAACGCTCAAATTTCAAATCAAACAATATTGAAATATGATTAAAATGTAATACCTTTTCTTTTTCGGTTCGGTTTGACCGTCGCCCTCTTTCTCTGCATCATGTTCACCTTCTCGATCCTCATCTCCATCACCATCACCCTCTTTATCTTCTGCTTCGTCTCTGTCACTCTCAGGCTCAATTATTTTCATACGTTTTGTTGCCGGTACAAAATCTTCTTCCTCTTTTACCTCATTATCTTTCTCCTGACTTCCCGCACTTTCATCAATTTTCGCGCGTTCCGATGGAACATCTTCATCATTACTGGTGGATGGTGCATCTAGTGACTGCTTTGGTGCAACACTTTCATCATCAGAATTTGGCTCACTTTCACACGGTTTCTCATCTTCCGTTTTATTTTCTTTGTCTTCATCTTCAATCAATTTTTCTGGCTGCTCGGTTTTTTCCAATTCTTCCTGCTCTTTTATGTAGGATGAGACACTTGCAAGATTTTTAGCATCTTCTACGCCACCAATTACACCGTCAAATTGTTGAAACGCTTGGATACACTTTTCAACGCTGCTCTTTTCCTCAAACTCAACGAACGCGAACTCTTTAATTCGACCACTTTTTTTGTATTTTGGCAGCGACACATACGCCACATTTCCAAATTGACTAAACTGATGACGAACACTATCATGCGTTGCATTTGGCGGTAATGCTTCCTGAAATCAAAAAAATGTTCCATTTTTTGCTCTATTGAAAATTTCAATTTGAAATAAAACCCAATACAAACCACATAAATCATGTACTCATCGAGTTGGTCTTTCTTTTGAATTTCCGTGGTTCGTCGTACGCTCTGTCGATCATCTGACAATTCCAGCATCTCGGAACCATCAATTGCCTTCTGCAATTCTTCGATACTGTTTGCCATTGCTTTGATTTTATTGAATGTCAGAAAAACATCAAGCGGTACATCTGGAATGACCAAACAATCGATTAATTAATGAATCACAGTTAAATTGAATTGTGTCATTCTTACATGGGTTTTCAGCCATTAATTTGCTCAAAAATCGATCCTTTGATAGATTTGAATCACCAAAATAAAATTCCATTTGTTGACGAATTCGATTAAAATATTGCTTTTTACGTTTACGTGAATTCTGTATTTTTCCCGCTTGTTTGGTAGCATCTATATCACACTGTGGTTGCTCCATTGTAATAACAGACTAAAAACCTGGTGAATGGTAAACAAAATTTAATACAAATTCAATCCAAACCACTTTCTGATTTCTCTTATTCAAAATTAAACTTACTTTATTCTTTGAATGAAAAAACTCTCTAATTATTATTTGTTTGGTAGGTGCGTCGAACTACATATGTTTTAGGTTATGTACCGAATGATAAAGCGATGTAAACGATATTGATACATCTGTTTTGACATCAAATGTCAATGTAAGGGTTGGTCAAATAGACAATTTTTGTCAAAGAATTGATAATTATCGTTTGTACGTTCAACTAGTATGTAATGAGTAACAAATGATCGAAAATTTATATTTTCAAGAAATTAAAATGTTTATTCATTATCGTAACAATTGTTTTAATTTATCTGTATGTGAATTGGGCGTTGATGTACTCTTTGCTTTGAGAGCATTGGCCAACAGCAATAGATTGTTACGCTTTGGTGGAGGTTGTGAAATATTCTTCTTCGATTTCACCTTTGGGCCTTTTCCTTTTTGATTGGAGTTTTTGTTTCCAGTGTGATGGCCATTTTTCTGTGAATTTTTATTCGGTTGATTCGTATGTGCCGCAGCAACAACGGATTTTTTCTGAATGTTCAGTGTCTGAGTTTGTTCACAGAGATTGATTATCTTCTTAGCCGTCTTTCCCTCATCTTTTTTCAATGTATAGAGCAATCCAGCGTTTTTGTCCTTCTTTCGTTTCTTCTTTGATGATGACGGCTGCTGTGGTGTTACTATCAATTCACTTTGTCGCTTTGTCTGCGTTGTCTCTGATTTTTGAAGTTTCGATTCCAACACTGACTTCTTGTACAATATAACCTTATTCTTGTTCTTGCATAGATCACACTTTATAGTCTGGAAAATGTATTTGAAAATGATATTTAACAAAAATCGACTTTTCTACGTGACATGAAATGGCATACCACGATGTTGTTCAATTTTTTCGACAATTTTTTGGCCAACGGTCCCTTTCGTTTTGATTTATCATCGATTTGCTTCTGCAATTTTTGTGCCTTTCGCTTTGTCACTTTGACTGGTGCAATTGATAATGAATAATTCGTATCCCACCATGGTGATGAGCATTTACGGCACATTTCCTCTTCATTTAGTTGCGTTTTTGATTGATTTGGATTCGAATGTACCAATTTTTTACACTTTGTTCTGCAAATAAAACAATTATTATGTCAATGTATTGGTTGGAGAAAGTAAAGTAAAACAAAAAAATCTTACAAATAATACGATTTAAGAAGTTTGTGTGCAAAATTCGCGTTCGGCAAAAGACTAGCGGCTTTTATCAAAAAGTTTACATTGCTCCGTTGATTTTGATCTGGATCCATATTCAAATTTCAAATAATATCGATAATTCGCCGAAAAAGACACCGAATCAAGTAAACAAAACAACGTGCAAACTATAATCAATGTCAGGTTGTTTTGACAGTACTAATATATTTATTTTGACATTACGTATTATTGACACATCGCGTATGGGTTCCATTTTTGACAGAATTAGTTTTTTTTTTATTGTGTGCAGTATTGAATTCTGTGTGCTCTTTGTGATCGTATTTTTTGTGTGGAAAAGTTTTTCGTCAAACATTTTGGACACGGACAAATGAAAATCATTCAAACTGTAGCGAAATATCGAATAAAATGAGCGAGCTGTTTAAAAATCTCGAATCAAATAATCCAACGCTGGTGGAAGAGTCAAAAAATGAGCTCATCAAATCGCTTGGCCAAATAAAAGAGAATTGGCTGGTCTACGGTATGATGGAATATTTTGCCACGCAAAATTCAAGTAAAATTGTTGAAATTTTAGTCAAAGTACCACTATCACATGACACATACATCTTTGACAAACTATCCGAATGGATAAATACCAGCGAAAAGCGAATTCAGGCATTCAAGTTATTTTCATCAATTGTACAAAAGCATCCATCGTGGCTATACAGAGTGGTCCATCACCGGCTATTTCGTGAAATGTTAAACATTATTAAATCCGAACGAAATATAAACACAACGCTGCACGGTATATTCTGTATTGTAATATTGTTGCCGTTGATTCCAGCCTTGATGAACGATTACCTGCAAGATTTGTTTACAATATTTTTGCTATTGGCCAGATGGAAGGCAAATAATAATCCCGAATTGATTGGAAATCAACCGGTTTATCTACAAAATGGCATTGAGAGGCTATTTCAACGGCTGTACGGCATGTATCCGTGTAATTTTTGGGCATATTTACGTGATCACATGAATGAAAATACGATGAAAGTGATTGAACCATTAATTAAAAATACACGAGTTCATCCGATGCTATTGTTTTCAAATGTTGAACTGGAGAAAAATCAAGCGCGATGGAAAGAGATGGAACCACACGATATTGTACAGGAATGCGAGAAATTCGCTTTGGATATTTCGGTAAGAGGTCAAGAATGCGATCAAGAGCACAACGAAACACCATGGTATGGCCGAGTGGCGGTGCCCAATCAAATTCTAGCCAACGACCGATTTAAACACACATTTGCACCGATTCAATCAATGACTGACACAAAAAAGGTACGCAATTTGAATAAATGGGATAATATTTGGTCGCCAAGCAGTGCAGTTTTGGCAACACCACCACCAACAAATACAATGGCCATTACACATACACCAACACCGAATATGTCGCAAAATTATAACATTCAATCGATACCGGGCAGCGTGCAGTATACGAGCAGTGGCGCATCACCGCCAGAAGCGGCGGTTGAAGGTAAGCTTTTTTGCATATGAAGATTTTGCACAATTTGCTAAAAAAATTGTTTGTTTTAAATTCATACAGCCACACCGGAGACAACACCATTAAGAGATTTTACAAAGCCACATCGACCATTTCCAGTCAATTCAAATGCAGCACGTACGATATGGGGTAATTCCTAGGGGCAATTCACTTAAAAATTACCTTTCTATTATTTAATAATTGTTATTGATTCTTTTTCGATTATTGCGATTATTTTCGATTATTTCGATTATTTTCGATTATTTTCGATTATTTCGATTATTTTTCGATTATTTGTCGATTACTTATCGATTATTTCCAATTAATTCTTTTCTTTTGTGATTCTCCCCTTAGGTAATTCATCGCAACCATCATCACCGTTAAAACGAGACGATCATTTTCGATTTGATTGCGTTACGACGACAACAAGCGAAAAATTTCTGAAAATGATGATTGATCGAAATGAAGAAAAGCATCGGTCAACCGTACAAACATACAATGATATTGAAATTCAGAATCCGTTGAGCGACCATAACGATGTCGATTCAAGCAAAGAAGACGAAGAAGTGACCGAAATAAATAAACTTAAAATGAGTAAAATGACTGAAAGCCAACCAAATGCCGATAAAGATATTCGTGATCGATCAAATTTAATGAAATGCCATGAAACGAAAAGTATGGAAGAGAATTTTGGTCAAGGGAACGATGAATTTACATTGAATTTTTATGATTTTGATCAAAAGTCAAAGAAATTGTCGAAGAATACGGCGAATGAACGGGAGACAAAGACTGCTGTTGGCGACCAACAAGTAGAAAATAGTGGCAGTGGTGATCGAACCACACAAGAAACACAAACCGATATTACGATGCCGATAGCATCAGGCGGTCTATTGGATCAATATGTGGAAACAACAATAAAACGTCATGCGACCCATGAGCCAAACACTCGTGCCGACATGGAATTGCAATTGCTCTATTTGCAATTGCAATACGAACGATATCGACGTGAAGTCTATGCGGGACGAAATCGGCGATTATTAGGCCGTAGTCGTGACAATGCAATACTTAAAACGGAAGTCGAAAAGTTACGGTCTCAATTGGAAAATTTATCGCGTGAGCACAGTGCATTGATAAAAAATATGAACGAAGCAAAATTGATACAAAATTCAACCGAACACAAATTGTCCACCGAATGTATTGCATTGCGCGAAGAATTACAAGTGAATTTCGAGCAAAAAATGAAATTACAGCAAAATATTAAATCGTGGGATCGTCAATTGGCCGAAGAAATTGAAGAGAAAAATAAATATGCGGGTATGGTTGAAACGGCACGGGCTGAAATATTTGATTTAAAGAATTTACTGCGAGAATGTCAATACCAAGCCGATGTTGGTGCCAAATACAAAGAGGAACTACAACGATTACAGTCGCGTGAAGTGCTTATGGGCGAAATGAAATTAAAATGTGGTGAAAAATTAATTGAATTGGAAAATTTGCGTGGACGCGAAAATGAAATCAATAACATCAAAAGTGCATGCATGGATGAAGTTAAAGAGTTGAAATCGGAACTGGCGATTAAATCATCGCAATTGGACGCAACGAAAGAGCGTGTACAAAGCTGTGAATCACAATTGTCGCAACAGAAAAGTGTGATTTCCGAACTAAAACGTTCCGTTAAAACAACGAAAGAGGAATATGAGGAGAAATTGAAAGCAGTCGAAGCAAAATATGCCGCACAAAAGGCTATCATTTTTCGAATGGAAGAATCACTGCTGGATCCCAGCAAACTTCGATCGAATGTTACCTCCGAACCAGATAAGACAGGTAATGAAAGATGTTGCTTGCATTTTTTACGTATGAATTCATTCATTGGTTTCCTTTCAGACACCGTCGGTTCATTAGATCATGCATCACCTCTGTCTATGTCATTGGCATCGAGCGAAGGCATGTCATGGAGCTTGCGATCTGTGAATGAAATAAAAAATCTATCACATCTTCTTGACAACAATTCGTCAGCAGTATTTTCACCATCCAGCCTTAATGGAGGAGAAATGTCTTCCAGTAGTCGTGCACAAGTGTCAGATGATATTCCCGTACCGAGTTCAAGTCACTCACAATTCTTTCCATCATAATTATTCCTTCTGTTCACAGCGAAACAAATAATCCGGTCTCTCTGTAGAAGAAGGAAGAAAGATAGAGAGAGAGAGAAGGAGAGAGAGAGAGAGAAGGAGAGAGAGAGAGAAGAGTACAATGTTCACTGTTTCATTCTGCTGCTGCTACACCTACAAAAAGGGAATCTCGCCCATAAAGTAGATAGATTGCGAAATAAATCCCATATTAAATTATAATTGCATAAAAATATTCTGTTAAAAAAATAAATGGCTTGAAGCATGCTTCGGATTAATAGAGAAAAACAATATAGTTAATATACATTTAATCTAAGAAGATATGCACACAATTTTTAATACAAATGAAATTCAAATCGGCTGTATAAAATAAAAATGCCGTTTATATTTTGGAAGCAATTTTACATCGGTATTTGTTCATTCGGCGTTATTTTGACCTTTTATTTCTTTTTCAAGCGCTTCTAACTTTGACAGAAGCTTTCGCAAGGCACGTGGTTTATTAATTTGTTTCGCTAGAGCGACAAACTCTTCGTAAAATGGATGCTTTGTAGACCATGGTTCGCTGTCATCACTTGAATGAGATGATGATGAAGGCCCACTTGTGTTTTGGTTACGATATTCTGGCTGTTCAATTTCCTTCTTCAGATCATCACTGGAATAAAAAGATAAAGGAAGTAGTTAATAAAATGGAACCTATGTAACGCAATAGGTAATTATCATTTCATACAGTTTATGGGTTAAATCTTCAACGGCCATTTTAGCAGCAACCAATAATCGTTTCAAATTTGATAATTTTTCGCATCTGCAATAAAAAATAACATAAGCGTATATGATTTTCTGAGTTTTGAAGTAGTGTAACTCACGTTAGGGCTTCTGTTTGCAATGTCGAAGTAATATTCAACACTTTTCTGGACCAATCATTAAATGAATCTGATGTCTTTGGCCGTTTGCAAGGCGAACATGTTGACATTCTACTTACAGAGCTCGTTCCTTGACCAGAAATATCATGCGTTGGCGTTGTATTATCAGGTAATGCTTCGATTCTTTGAATTTTTGAACACAGAAATTTACTGGAATGAAAAAAAAAAACGAAAATAATTAAAAAATAATATATAAGCAAAGGTTTTAATATTATTCTATACCGTGTAGTGGTTATATTTGCCATGTATATTTCAATGACATCGATGACCTCTTGCGTTTTCTTCACATCACCAGCTCTGCAGAGAAAGATTATAGCACCGTAAATTAAATCGAAATTTTACTTAACATACAAGCTGTGTTACTTACGCTATAGCTTCAGTGGCTTTGGTTGAGATCTCCGAAATCCCATGATACATATTATTTATTGCGACACCAGTTGGCGATTGCAAAATGATGGCAGACGATCGTTTTTTACGTGTTGGTGTTCCTGATGCAATGCCGCTGGAGCCTTGACCAGAACTATGATCTTGAACCGATCCACCACTATCTTGACTGCTTGCCATAATTTTGTTTTGAGAGCACAAAAAAAAAACAATTTCACAAAAAGACGCTTATTTGAAGAAAAAAAAATGGCGACGAAATAAACCAGTTGATAGACAATGTATTTTATTTTGAGCACTGAATATACTGAATTAAACGCGTTTTCAGAAGACCTTTAATGAATTATAATTGGATAAAAATGTTCTGTTACAAAAGTCTAGGCTAATACGTTCAATATTCACACAATTTTTAATAAAAATGAAAATCGGCTATATTAAATGAAAATACTGTTTATATTTTGGACGCAAAGTGAATTCTCTAATGATATTTGTTCATTTATTTTAATTTTGACTGCGTCTTGAGCGTGTGAGTGTGTGAGTGTGTTTGTTTATGTGTGCTCCCTTTTGACATATGTGTCTGGGGATTTAACGCGTTTTCAGCTACATTTTGACAGTTCGAATTGTCTATGTATCACCTACAAAAAAGGGAATCTCGCCCATAAAGTAGATAGATTGCGAAATAAATCCCATATTAAATTATAATTGCATAAAAATATTCTGTTAAAAAAAAATAAATGGCTTGAAGCATGCTTCGGATTAATAGAGAAAAACAATATAGTTAATATACATTTAATCTAAGAAGATATGCACACAATTTTTAATACAAATGAAATTCAAATCGGCTGTATAAAATAAAAATGCCGTTTATATTTTGGAAGCAATTTTACAACGGTATTTGTTCATTCGGCGTTATTTTGACCACTTATTTCCTTTTCAAATGCTTCTAACTCTGACAGAATCTTTCGCAAGGCACGTGGTTTATTAATTTTTTTCGCTACAGCGACAAACTCTTCGTAAAATGGATGCTTTGTAGACCATGGTTCGCTGTCATCACTTGAATGAGATGATGATGAAGGCCCACTTGTGTTTTGGTTACGATATTCTGGCTGTTCAATTTCCTTCTTCAGATCATCACTGGAATAAAAAGATAAAGGAAGTAGTTAATAAAATGGAACCTATGTAACGCAATAGGTAATTATCATTGTCATTTCATACCGTAGTTGGGTTAAAAGTTTAACGGCCATTTTAGCAGCAACCAATAATCGTTTTAAATTTGATAATTTTTCGCATCTGCAATAAAAAATAACATAAGCGTATATGATTTTCTGAGTTTTGAAGTAGTGTAACTCACGTTAGGGCTTCTGTTTGCAATGTCGAAGTAATATTCAACAGTTTTCTGGACCAATCATTAAATGAATCTGATGTCTTTGGCCGTTTGCAAGGCGAACATGTTGACATTCTACTTACAGAGCTCGTTCCTTGACCAGAAATATCATGCGTTGGCGTTGTATTATCAGGTAATGCTTCGATTCTTTGAATTTTTGAACACAGAAATTCACTGGAATGAAAAAAAAAAACGAAAATAATTAAAAAATAATATATAAGCAACGGTTTTAATATTATTCTATACCGTGCAGTGGTTATATTTGCCTTGTATATTTCAATGACATCGATGACCTCTTGCGTTTTCTTCACATCACCAGCTCTGCAGAGAAAGATTATAGCACCGGAAATTAAATCGAAATTTTACTTAACATACAAGCTGTGTTACTTACGCTATAGCTTCAGTGGCTTTGGTTGAGATCTCCGAAATCCCATGATTCATATTATTTATTGCGACACCAGTTGGCGATTGCAAAATGATGGCAGACGATCGTTTTTTACGTGTTGGTGTTTCTGATGCAATGCCGCTGGAGCTTTGACCAGAACTATGACCTTGAACCGATCCACCACTATCTTGACTGCTTGCCATAATTTTGTTTTGAGAGCACAAAAAAAAAACAATTTCACAAAAAGACGCTTATTTGAAGAAAAAAAATGGCGACGAAATAAACCAGTTGATAGACAATGTATTTTATTTTGAGCACTGAATATACTGAATTAAACGCGTTTTCAGAAGACCTTTAATGAATTATAATTGGATAAAAATGTTTTGTTAAAAAAGTCTAGGCTAATACGTTCAATATTCACACAATTTTTAATAAAAATGAAAATGCTGTTTATATTTTGGACGCAAAGTGAATTCTCTAATGATATTTGTTCATTTATTTTAATTTTGACTGCGACTTGAGCGTGTGAGTATGTGAGTGTGTTTTTTTATGTGTGCTCCCTTTTGATATATGTGTCTGGGCATTTAACGCGTTTTCAGCTACATTTTGACAGTTCGAATTGTCTATGTATTGTGTCATACCGAATGTAATGCGTGTCAATTTTTCTTTCAGTCAATGTATATTTAGTGGCTTATGCCGAGTATTGTAAATAAGTTTTTTTTTTTGAGAAATCAGAGAAAAAATATGAATATTATCGACACCATATACGATGATGAGGATCTATACACCGAGGAAGGGATTGCGGCAATATGTGAGAAAATTAAAAACCTAAACGTAAGTATCACCGAATTGAATGAGGTCATAAAACATGACAAAATCTATAGTAAACAAAAATTCTTCTCAAACCACAGAACGGTGTAAATGTCCGATTGGAAGAATTGTTGGGTCAGCAAAGTAAAATCGAACGTCAAATGAATAACATCGGCCGTTCGCTGGCCAGTTTGAATGTTGCAAGCGATGAAGCAAACAAAGTTAACTCAATGATTGAGAATACATCCACACTGGCAGAAAATGTTAGTGCGAAAGTACGTCGATTGGACGAGGCACGAGTAAGTTAATTTTGAAATTATATTCGAATAATTGAGCACCAACTGTAGAAAATGTTCCATTTTAGAAACGTGTTTCCGAGTGTCAACAACGTGTGCATGATTTGATTGATTTGCAAGTGTGTTCACAAGGTGTCATTGCTGCCATTAAATCGGAAGATTTTGAAAAAGGTGCCGGTCATATAAATCGTTTTCTATCGATGGACGAAAAACTATTGCAACGTACGGCTGACGATATGTCCGGATCGATAACGTCAGTAAATCAAGCTTTCAATACACTAACCGAAGCAACGTCAAAACTACGGTTAATTATCAATACAAAATTTGATGAAGCTGTTGCCAAAGATGATTTGGCGTCGGTTGAACGATTCTTCAAGATTTTCCCATTGCTGGGCAAACATCAGGAAGGCATTGAAAAGTTTGCCGGTTATATTTGTGCTAAATTGGAAAAGAAATCACAAAAAGAGTTGAGAAACTCATTGGATATGGCAAAAGCGGACAATCGTGTTGCTGTCGCGTATGCAGACGTTTTAACATTATTATTTGAAAATTTTGCTCGTGTGATGGAAATCAATCAGCCAATCATCGAGAACTATTATGGACATGGCTATTTGATTGACTTGTTCCGTATACTTCAGAGAGAATGCGATAGCGAAGTGAAGAAAACAATTGCCGATTTCCATAAGAATCGCCACATTCAACGGCATATGCAAAAGATCAACGACTATCAAAAGTCAAGCGGCCAACAGGGTTTGGGACATTTTCGCAAACCATCTGGCAGTTCAGTTGACAAATTAAATCCGAAAGATATCGATGGACTTTTGGTAGAAATTACAATAATGCACGCCAGAGCAGAACTTTATATTAAATTCATGCGAAGGAGAATTGCGGTAAGTGTTGAATGGTTTTCTCTGGGTGTGTTATTTTCAAATGGATACTTGATCTAAGATAAAATCCACAGAACGATGTCGATAAAACACTGGACACCGCTGAAGCAACCGAATTTGTGGAAAATAATTTGAAAACATTCGATCAAATCTTATCAAAGTCGATTTTGAGCGTTCAAATGCAAGAGCTACTTGGAATTTATTTGCTGTTTGAGCGGTAAGTTTCATTGGGAACGATACGATCATAAATATTACCTAATGCTTAACCCGAACATATGCTAATTTTGTTAAATACAGATACTTCATGGAAGAAAGTATTTTTAAGGCCATTGCACTCGACACCTTCGAAGCTGGACAAAAGTGTTCAAATGTTGTGGACGATGTATGTTTCATCATCCGGAAATCAATCAGGTATGTTTGATGAAACTTTTTACCAGAAAAAACTGATTTTTAAACTCCCCAAAAAACTGATTTATCATTCGCTTTCCCTTGAACTCCCCGATTAGACGTGCAATCGAAACTCAGTCAATAGATGGAGTGTGTGCGGTCATAAACAATGCAGCCTCATCGCTTGAACAAGACTTTGTGTCAGCTTTAAAAACACCACTTAAAAATGGCTATCCCTCCGGATACATTGATTTGGCACAAGCATACAATGCATTCCAATCGTCCATTCAACAAGGAAAACTACAGACAAACGACAACGAACAATCACGGGCCAATTTTATTGTTCAATTAAACAATGCCGACATGTCAACGGAATTCATTGAGACGCTAACAAATAGCATCGGCGAAGATATAAAATGTGCCTTTCCACGGATAAAACCAAAAGAATGGGGTCTAGTCGAAAGCTGCTTGGGATTACTCAAATCCGTTCGTGATACTTTGAAAGCGGTTGTTGATTTTGGATTGCAACAATTGCGGTCGACGGCTCTCAAACCGCGAATTCATACCTGGATCGATCAATTCATTTCATTGAGTCACACATTAAACGAAGAAGAGCTAGCTAATTATGAGGCTGGCGAAACGTTTACACATTCGCTCATTCATCATTTGGACACGTTGCTGAAATCATTTCAGAATGTAATGAACAGCAGAAATTACGATGCTTTAGTAAGTATTGTGGCCAGCGATGCTACGGCACGTTTGGAACGCGCCATTAAGAAATCATCATTCAATCGTCTTGGCGGCCTGGTTTTGGATCAAGAAGTTCGAGCATTGGGATCTTATTTAACAGCTGCCACCTCATGGTCAGTTCGTGATAAAATGATTCGATTGACTCAAATCGCAACGCTGTTGAATTTGGAAACGGTACGGCTTTTTTTTTTGTTTTGACCATTAATGCGAAATTTGAAATATGGCAATTTACTATTTACAGTTGTCAGAGGTGCAAGAATATTGGAATCCAAACGAACAAGAAGATCGAACGGCATGGCGTTTAACAGCTTCGGAGGTTCGAGCAATATTAGCTTTGCGCATTGATTTCAAAATGGACGAAATTAAACGATTAAAATTCAATTGAATTTCAATTTTTATCTTATTTTATTTCAGTCGTTTAACTAAATATTCATTAAAAAAAAAACTTTACGATATATACAAACGAGATTTACATTTACTTATTAGTATGTATTAGATAGATGGATTTGATGGGGCGTTTTTTTCTGGATCTGCAATGACAGTGCCATTGTCTATAATATAAGAGTATTGCGCTTTTGTATCCAATGGCAATTGTCCGCAGGTATCTTGGTGGGTTCGACGGTGCGCTTGAAGATTGGTGATGCATGAAAATCGAGCACCGCATCCATGACATCCGAAACGCTTATGGCCGCTATGCAGCGATGAATGTGTTAGTAAACTTTCACGATGTGCAAATGCTTTCGAACATTGATTGCACTTGAATGGCTTTTCACCGCTATGACTACGTTCATGGACTTTGACTTGGCCCTGAGGAAGTTAAAGGTATATTAGCATCTTTGTGATTTTTTCATTGTGAATAAAACCATATATTTTCATTTTTAAAAGAGATGAGAAAAGGAAGTACCTGAGTGCGAAATTGTTTCTTACAAAAATTGCATGAAAACGGTAAATCGCCCGTATGAATCATCTGATGAATTTTCAATGATCCCATACTGTGCAGAGACTTTCCACACCCTTCATAATCACATTTATAAATTGGTGATTGGCCACAATCGCCTTGTTCATGATCGGATAAAGCAACTTTTGAATTAAATTTCTTGCCACATTTTGAACAAACAAATGTATATTTTTTTTGTGGTGCACCAGTTTTTGTGTGCGTACGTCGTATGTGTGCTGCTTTGCAATCGACGTCCTTGTATATCTTATTGCAATAATTACATTTCAAACGGTCTTCGTGCTCTTTTTGAGCATGCTCTTGCATTTTTTCCTTTGTCTCGAAGTATGACGTACAGCAAGAACACTTGTGGATAAGTTCACCATTTGCACCTGTGTCAAGCAGAGACGATGTTATAGTATAAACTGTTTTTTTTTTTTTTCAAATTTCTATTGAAGTGCATTCCAACTTACCATGGCAAACGACGTGTTTATTCAATAGACTCTCGGTTAAATATTGTTTATCACAATATTTGCATTTGAACGACTCCTTTTTCGTATAATCACACACTTCAATGTTGTGCTTCGTACCCAAATGTTTCAGCAGAGATTTTTCTTGTTTGAATTGTTTTGGGCATATTTCACATACAAACACTTCGATGACTTGTGAATCACCAATTTTGATGCTGATGGAAAAATGTCGTTTTTTTTTGTTGTTAAATTTAGTCAAAACATGTCATTTCTATATTCTTACCTCGAGTCGGTTGTATTAATTGATTCGTCAGCTGGTACGATTTCCAAATGTTGAATATCACTTTCAAGATGTTGTTCACCCAGAATCTCGACACTCTGACTATCATCGGCAGCCGACATCGGACTCTTTCTCAATATTGCATTTTGCAGAATATGAACATTCCTATAAATACACAGAAAAATGAAATAATTGTATGAGGAGAAAACAAAACCGAGTGTCAAACCTTTTGTCATTCACACTCGGTACGGTGCCTGGGCAGTCAACGTCAACTTCCATTTCGGTGAATTGTATGTCGTTGCTATTCAAAATAAAGACTTGTTCGACTTGTGGTGGTTGTGATACTTTTAATTCGATGGGCTTTTTATCATCTTCCAAATTTGCAATCATATAATTACCATCAGCCGTGAGCACCAAAACACTACTCTTGGCAATATTATATGATATGCTACTATTTTCTGTGGCCAACGGTGAATTCAGTATGCTTTGATCAATTATTTCAATGCATCCAGACGATGGATCATTTTCAATTGACTCATTCATTTCGCTTTTTACAAAATTATTCGATTCGTCAATTTCTCTCGATTCGGGTTTATTCAAGATTAAAAACTCATCGAATTCATGTTGGTCATCGATCGGTTCGACTTTTGGTTGTACAGTTTGACTAGTTAATTCGGCACGCACGGATAACAATTCAGGCACGCTTACAATTTTACGCTTTGCATAGGCTCGTTTTACTGGACTCTCTTTTTTCAAGGTCAAACTTCCCGGAACTAAAAAGGAAGAAATCGATAAAACCATAAATTATAATAAATGAAAAAAAACGGGTACCTTTGGTGGATGCACGAGGGGCACATTTCACATTGGTGTACTGAGGTAGCCTGTGAACGGTTAGCACAATATAAATTATTTGTTTTTCACGTTTTGATTTTTTTCGTACTTACCCGCAAGTTTCAGGACGAACTCGACGATGTTTTATCAAATTGCCAATACATGAGAACTGTGAACCACAACACTGACATTGATAACTATAAACAAAAAAGATCATTAATTTTTTTATTAAGATGAATTGATTTTTAATGAAATTACGGCTTGATTCCAGTGTGCAACGATGAATGAGTTACTAGACTTTCACGATGTGCAAAGGACTTATTACAAACTTTACACGAATATGGCTTCTCTTTCGTATGTGATCGTTCGTGTATCTTCAGTTGACCTCGGCTCAAGAAACTATTACCACAGAAATTGCAGAGATGCTTCTTGTCGCCCAAGTGAATGAGCATGTGGGCGTTTAGTGTGTTTTGTGTCATAAATTTCGAATTGCATTGCTTGCATGTATAACATCGAACTGTACCACATTTTGACTCAATATGTAGTCTGTTTTAATATAGAAAATGGATTATTCATGAAATTTCTGTTGCAACAGGATATTTTTGATATTTAATTCGTAAATGTGTCTACCTTAGCTGATTCTTCTGCCGAAATTGAGCGCCACAATCTCCACAAGTGACATATTCTCTATCTCTTCCTTCGTGTAAGTCATTGATGTGCTTTAAGAATTCTTCTTCCGATGAACATTTGGCATTGCAAATGAGGCACTTGAATATCTAGAAAAAGAAAAGATTTTCAATTGGAAAATATCAATTCAAAAACGATTCATGTTGATGATTCGAATAAAAAAACTAACATAATTCTTACCTTATGAACGATTTCCTTGTGTATGGATCGCTCAGCGTCGGTTATGAAACGTTCGGAACATTCAGAACAATTGAAGCCTCCCGGCGGCTTATGTCGTAGTTCATGTTTTTTCAGCCCAGTTTGATACTTAAACAATTGATTGCACACCTATTGAAGAGAAAATTCAAATTTTGAATATCGACGAATTATTTTTTTAAAAATTGGTTTTCACTTACAAAGAGAATTTTCAAATTTTGTTCGTAAATTTCAAGACATTTTATATACTAACCGAACACAAAAATCGTAGTTTTCCATCTGATGTGATGAAAACATTTGCGGTGGCCTTTGATTCGCATCCTTCCTCATGTTGTTGTTTTTCGTCGACAGTGACCGAAACCACATCACAATATTTACATTTCAGTTCATCATTGCTTTCTTCATTATCGGATTTATCGGAGCGATTAGATAAGTTCTGATGTTCAGCGTTCTTTTGTTGTTGATTTTTTCGAACCATTTTTTGTTATTATATACTGCATAAAATCGATTTTTTATAGGTCAAAACTTTTTAAAAAAAATAAAGATAAAATGTAACTGCTCTCGATTATTTTTAATTAGCTAAACATTTCTTTTAAAATCATAATGGCCATTTTTGTCGTATGTCAGTGATAAACAAAATTTTGCGAATGGAAAAAATCTGAATCAACCGTATTTTATTTGTTTTTGGTATTGTTACACTGCTATGGAATTATTTCAATTTTTCTTTTACTACGTTTCTTCTGTCAAAGAAGTTTGACAGCTATTCAGGTCGAGCCGTTTCGGAAAAATTCGAAGCCAATGCCGCGCACGCCATCCAAATGTTCGGTTGTGTGTAATGTTCGGTTGTTGGTACATAAAATCATCAAACAGATTCGAATATAAATATTAATAGTTGTTTTTTGAATTCTAAATTAAAAACATCGGTATCACATAATGTATCGACTATTCAGGAAAGATGACGCAGCCAATTGTGACATTTATTCGAGGAAATTCAATGATGAAGAAAATAGTTGTTAGATGAATTTATATATTCATTCACTATAATATGTCTTGCCAATATTCTTGTGCAAATGTCGAAAATCCGTCAACCGGCAAAAGATGAAATAAAATGAAACTGAAAATGCTACCCAAATTAAATATCTTCTCCCAACTAAAAGTAATTTGTGGTATTTTTGGAAGCATATTGATCATTGCATAAAAAAAATGTTGCTAAATTTAATGTCTTCAAAAACAATATTTATGTATTCAGATACATTTTCCATGGTATACACAACTACTTACCTACATTTTGTTGCTGCCGGTCTCAATCATACATTTGCAAATGTTTTCGTTTTTTTTTCTCAACATTCCAGTGTATCGAAAATATTTTCATACAAAACGCGTAAACACACTTGCGAACGTTGATGTTTACATGTTTAATTATTTTGTAATAAACTAAAACGATAAAAAATGGCACAATAATTTACCAAACACTCACTACATGATTCATAATGCTGGTCAGAAAATTGCAATCCAAATTCGACACTCAGTCTGGACGTAAATTTAGAGTAAATTGGTCATACGAGATTCATTTGTTACGATGAAATTGTTGTTCGTTTCCGTAATACTTTTCGTGTCTGTTGTTTCAACAGAAGTGTTGAACGCGTATATCGGCGAATGTTATTTGACATCAAATACAAGTGTTGACTCAAGTCTACGCCATGACGATGGAAATACGTTGAACTTGGTTTGTGTGAATAGTTTTCGTCAAACGGATCTCTTTGGTGATTCGCCGACTTCGAGATGTTCAAAAAGTTCGGGATTTGTAAAAAGTCAAATTATTCAAATAAACTTTGAAAATTGTTCATTAACGAATATTGGATATGGAATTTTTGAAGTATACAAAAATCTCACCAATCTCAATGCGACGTATCTTGGACTCGAGCATCTACAAAAGCAATTTTTTAATGAAGCAAAGAATTTAACAAATTTAGATGTGTCACACAATAAACTCATCGAATTACCATCGTTTTTGTTTTTAAATGCTGGAAAATTACGTGTCGCTGATTTTTCGTTCAATCAAATCCATCGAATGGATTCGTTTACTTTTACCGGTGAATTAAAATTGGAAAAATTGAATTTGGCCCAAAATAACATAGCAACGTTGGACAAGATGCTTTTCGACTATTTGCTGAATTTGAAGCATTTGAATCTATCGAACAACAGCATCCACGATCTGAACGAGCATACGTTTGATAATTTAACGCATTTGGAAGTTTTAGATTTATCATTCAATCCCATTGAAAAACTAAGTACCGAAACATTCACATCGCTCGTAAAGTTGAAATATTTGAATCTATCACATACACAATTGTCAACAATCAAATCGAAAACATTTTGTCGTTTGGAAAATTTGGAAATTCTTGACCTATCTCACAATCATTTAAAAATCTTGGACGTTCGAATGTTGGACAGTGGCATTTTTCTACCTCGATTCGATCATTTGAAAGGGTTGTTGATTGAAGGAAACCAATTAACCGAACTGGATGGATTTACAAGCGAACAATTTCCAGCGTTGAAAATTCATGGCATTCCCGATAACAAATTTGACTGTTGCTATTTGGCGAAACTATTTCGTTCGATTGGCTGGAAACAACTTGAATTACCGTTCGATGAAAATAGCAATCATCCGAATTTAACGGACGCGACGGGTGCACGATGTATTTTTGGCGGCGAATTTTTATATTTTGAAGACACAACAAACTTTTCATGGGCCGAAGCTCTGTCCGTTGTTTGCTTTTTATTCGTACTCTTACTATTCGTGATGGTTGGCGCAATTATGAAAACAAATAACCGCTATCAATCGGCAACCAGCCTCGATCACAATATGACAGTGCATTGTGATAGCATATCCAATTTTGATTATCCAAACGTATACGATGTACCGAAATTTTGAAAGAAAGAACGCGCTTGGTGGAAATTCGGAGTGAACAAGATTCATTAGAAAATAAATGTCCAAGAAGACGAATATGAATGTATGACTTTTTGTATATTGTATTTTTTTTGTGTTTCTGAAAAAAATAAAGTATGAAGAGGAATCGATGAAAAGCATACATTGCTTATTATTATTATTATTTGAAACATTAAAACAATTTAAATTGAGCGACTTTTTTTTATTGATCAAATTAAACGACAAACTTTCGTTCCATGCCATGTCAAAAATGTCTCATTATTAAGTATTTGTTTTAAGCAATTATGTGTATATCATGGTATCTTTTTCTGCAAATTCACGCAATAATGCAGTCGTGTTGTCTTACTTTTGTTCTATTTGTTAGTGTCGTGTAACATGATACGAAACCGTGCAATGTAATTGATCCGATAATTGTATCCAGAATGCAGAAATAACGAAGCCACAAATCGATATCCAAGCTTTGTTTTCGTATTTTATTTCTATCTTGATTTTATGTGGTAATTTTTGTTCCATGCCATCTATTTAATGTTTAAAATAATATTTGATTATTAAATTATTCTCACCCACGGAGAGACCGAGACATAGAGTGTGAGCTGAATAAAAAAAAAACTTAAACTATATAATTTTAATTGGTCTGTAGTACAAGTGCGGTGGGTAAAGACCACTTAAAAATAAATTATTCAGTTTGTAGGTCTTTTTAATGCACTTCGTTACAATGGTGAGTGCGCCATGAATTTTATAGCATTGTGTATACTATTTTCATCAATGAGCTCCACATTTATTCACCTCTATGCCAATATAAAGTGTGCCTGTGTCTGTGTGTGAATATATATTCAAATAATCTGCTCTCTCAGCTATAATAGCAATGTTCTGTAGCGCGCGTATTGAGTGTGCTTTGTGATTAAATATAGCATATTTATATGTTGGCAATTGCTGGAGAATGCTTTATTATCCATCCGGTACGATGAACGTTTGAACTGATTTTCAATTTTGGAGACCATCGCTTGGCAAAAAAAAGAAAATATTTATAAATAATAACAAATATGCAAGGGAAAAAAAAAACAGTCACATTATTCAATGTGCACTGTGTATCGATGAACAGCGGTATCAAGGTACACTTGGCCTGGTGATTTTTATTTCATATCTGTAAATATAAACACGCACGTATAAACATCGAATTCCAACACAAATACATTTAGAAAGAGCTGCGAAAGAGAGCTAGAGAGTGAGACAAACACAGTCGAAATTTATTTTAATCGATTAAACAAATTTGCATAGATATTTGCATGTGAATCGGCATTGAAAATGAAGAACCGAAAAATATGTACACATACACACCATCTTGATCAATGAGAAGTAGAGGAGGTCTTAGTTACATCGGTAATTCATGGCAATTCGATTAAGCTGATGTAAATAATAAAGTAAACATGACATTTTCACTTGAGTAGATATTTGCATTCAAGGAGGCATTATGAATTCGATTACATTTAGAGGCCAAGCTGTTCGGGCTCTTATGTAAATTTCGGTGAGTGTGTATGAAGCGCACAGGCGGCGAGGGTGGATAAAATTACCTTAAACAATGTAAATTGAAATCAGCGCTGTCATTAGTGAAAAATCTTCCTTTTCTAATTAGAATTGAAAATGTGTATTACAAAAATTGTGCTCTGCATCACAAAGGAAAGAAAAAAACAAATAGATCAACGAAATATCATTCCAATTAAATGGGTATTTTGATCTCAACAGCATTGCGTTTCGGTTTGAAATCCAGTAAAGGATGTTGTAATACATAATGCGATAGCATATGTTTTTCCACTGCCAAAAGCGTACTAAATTTGGATATTATCCTTTCCTAACGTACATCGAAGGGATACGAAAACGACTAATACCGATATATATGTATTATAATAGACAGACAGATCTACATCAAGTGCACGCGTGCTAAATGGAACGATATGGTGAACTGTATAAAATATGGTGCGATTTATGTGTTGAATATGTATGGGTTCATGTGTTTTTGGACATTCCGATAGTGTCGAATTCATGTGCATTTGATTATAGTTCGTTGATAAACGTTACATACTTCCCACACACCATGTACTCATTTTGCCAATTGAAATTTATTCCCGATTCAAGTGGCCAAATCATATTATATCGCATTTTATTATTATTTTTCGCATTTTTTGTGTTGTCGATGTGTTACATCGAATAGTGTACTCTACTGAATATGTCTGAAATGAGCGAAAAATGTCTTCGATTGTTTCTTACTTCATATTATCTTAACATCGATATTTTTATGTGTCAATTTTCCATTTGCTTCATTCCCGACCCAAAATGATGATGATATCGATTGCCAAACACCAATATTGTTTTTTTTTTAAACTATGTATATAAAACTCGGTTCGTGCAAACAATGGCATTCCGTAGTGAAATGAGATATCAAAGACCATGTTCTTCGTGAGCGTATGTGTACTTTCTTTTCTGTCTCTCCCTCGATTCTGATCTCGAGTATGTGAACAAGCGTACTGCACTTCCTCTTCTTTCGTTCATATATATAATCTCTCTGCATGGATTTTCCGATATTCCCACATCTGCCGCACCATTACATGATCGCTGCATACTAAAATGATTGCTTTATGCTTCGGGTTATTCGGGTTGGACGGATGGTTTATTTTACACCACAATTGAATGTATGGAGAGTAAGCGAAGCGGGATAGAGAGAAGTGTACGAACGAAAAAAAAAAATTGTAATAAAAACATCGTAAAAATAACTACGTTATATGCGATAAAAGCCATGTTTTGTCGAATGATAGTAGTAAAGCTCATCGCCTGACATGTGTGCATGTGACGCAAACACCACAATTGCCGAATTTTGTCCACACATTCATTTCAACACAACCAGTAGTATGTACAATGTACATACTCTCATGTTGATGTTGATGATGAGAAGGCATGTGTAAAGACAGGACGCTCTTTTTTGCCAATGTCATGTAAAATCTAGAGAAGAAAAAAAAACGTTTTTCACTATTTCTATGTTTCGTAAAGTCCTCTACAAAAAGCATATAAAAATGTGTGTCAAAGGGCGCATGCTTTTTACTTGGTGAACCCATACACAAGCTCGACTGTGCTTAATATTGGTATACAAGCAGAATGGATAAAATACAATAAACAAAAGCAAAGCAGCAACGCTTTCCATTCGGCATGCCATTTACACGTATATATCGAACACCTAACCACTTCTGGTTGTATTGTGTGTGGCACACACATTCTCTTCATGGACATCGGGTAAAACAGTAGCCGTGCATATGAAATACGAAAGATTGTACGATTTCAGCGAAAGTTGGGTAGAACAAAAAAAAAATACTGCGGTTGTATGTGGAATAGCGTCAAGAAACATTCCAAGCGTGGCGCTTGTTCAATTGAACGTATGTCTCTTTCTCACTTATTCTCTCTGTGTGTATGTGCTTATGTTTAAACTACAAATACTATAATCGCTATGCTCATGCGAATATTTTCTCTCTCTCTCCGGTTTTGCAGCATTGAAACAGTGGCGCTTATGATTCTTGCTTGACTTGAAAACGGTACACGTTTGGAATTTATTTTACAGGGTCACCAAATGTCAATCGAAAAGCTTTTACATTTCGAACGAGCTCCGAAAAAAAAGAGATTAAATTATCGATTTATATTTAAATTTAAAGAAAAATGTGTTTGATCGAAAAACAAATCTCATGACGGAAGAAATAGTCAATTAAAATGGCAACGCAAATGGCAGATGTATCATATGAGCATATTGTTTTTTATGCATGTTTCACTTATGATTTCTTTGGGGAAGAAAAAATATATATGAAAAAGCCCATACCTCACGGCATAATTTCTCTTTTCCTCTTTCGTTGATATCAATATCATACTCTACATCTCTTGGCATTTCAGTGTAAGCGACTTAATGAGATGGAGAGCTTTTTTTTTCCTTGCATACAAACATTCGATGAAATGAGGTGCGTACGCGCAGCAGGGATTGAATTAAAAGTGTAACTGCGTACTTCTGTATCTCTCTCTCTCGTTCTCTTTTACTAATATGTATGCTTTTCTTTCCAATTGTGTGTGCGGTGACGACGATGTGTGCCGTTTTGGTTAAATTTCCTTGGTTCAGCTGTTTACCTTCGCACAGGACTCATATATATATGACACAAGCAATTGTTTGATTACACTGTAAAAATTTTACATCAATTTCTGGGTTTTCGATATAACCGAAAAATGATTTGAAAGCAATGTCAGGCTGTCCTCTTTCATGAATTGATCTAACATTTTCATTACCATTACAAAATATTTAATCTTTAATTTTTTTACCTTCTGCTTTTGTTTTATTCTTTGGCGATCTAAACTTTTTATGCATTGCTTGTTCAACCGAAAGACATGTGTGTTACGAAACTCGGCCTGAATTCACTTACACGAAAAAAATGGATTTTTTTCCCTCTGCCAAGAGCTTTCGCGTTCCATAAGAGCTTGTGCATGTGTTTGTACGCGCGCGTATGTGTATCGAGATTGTATGTGTGTGTATACATAAAATGAGTATGTAGTTGTTTTTCGTAGCGTCGTTACAAACATACTTTGACCAAATATAGAGATGAAGAGAGTTGGAGAGAGCGAGAGAGAATGAAATTTGTGAAAGTTTTCTAAATGAATTTGTGCTTATGTGTGTGCAAATAAATCGCAGCACCATGCACATCTTGTTGCCGAAAAATCCAAATCGTTCAGTTCGCTCGCGTTCCTGGTGCTAAACCAATTGAACATATATATACAACAAATTTAATTTCCATAAAAAAAAATAATATTTTCTCATCCCTTGTGTAAAAAGAATAGAAGAAAAATAATAATAAGAAATGATTAGTAATCGTGTGATTATGTGAGAGTGGTGTTTGAAATGATTAAAAATTAAATTTCAAATTCAAATTTTAAGGAATCCCAAATAATGATTTTATGAAAGTCGGTCGTCATTTTCCAAAATACGAATGAAGTTAATTTTTAAAGATTTTCAAAAATATCATTTGTACGGTGAATAGAGAACTGAATCAATGTGTGTATTTTATGTCATGTTACAGTAGTGTGTGATTGCTGGCGAAAGAGCACATTAAAGAAACGAAACATTCGAAAAAAGAACATATAGCATAGAAAAAAAATGTAATTAAAGATATTCGTGGAAAATATCCAAAGTGTCCGAAAACAAAAGGCGAGAATGGAAACAAATTGAGAGAGAGAGAAAGTAGAAAAGCACACGAATTTTCAATTTGGATTCGTGGTACACAAATTTCGTACACACCACGCTTGCTTCATCGTAGTACATCTAACGATTAAAGAGAGGAAACGAAAACGAAAAGAAAGCAGAACGTCCTGCAAATTCAAGCAGCAAACGTACAAACACACACACACACATAATGGGAACAACTAACAATGCCTACGAGTGATATCCCGTAGTGTGACGACAATTCATTTTTTATCCCTTCATTCTGTCGGTTTTCTCTTCAGCCTTTCATTATTTTTTTTTTCTCTTCTCACAATTTTGTTAGTTGAATTCTCGCCTTATTTCCACGTAAAATTGATTTCGTTTTATGTTTTGTTGTGTTTCTGAACTGAAATACGGTATTAACCGCACCTAAAACAGTTCGAAATCGTAATAATAACCCAAATGTTTGAATAACAGTGATTCACAAAATTACGTTAAATTTTTAAATGAAAATGCGCTGGTTTTCAAATTAATATCAGAATTAAATGAAGTAAAAGTAGTAAAAAGTTATACAAAAATCAAATACAAATCGAACACAACCGAGGCATAAATAGGCTGTAAATACTACGATCCGTTCTGAAAATAAAAGTAGAGCAGCCACAAATGCACGATGATAAAGATGGAGGAGCCACCGCCATTCGATCAATTTTGGATACGAAGGCGAAGATTATCTAGCACCTTAACATGTCTTTCGGTTACCGCCGTCGCCGTCATCATCATCGCCTGTTTTCTTCCAATTCATCCAGTTAACGCAAGCAGTTGTGGCGAAGTAGAAGAAATTCAAGATAATCTAAATATTACTAAAGGTATGTTGGCTCACCTTTTTCTTTGCACGCCTCAAAACAAAACATAAAAAAAAATCATAAGTCAGTTTTAATTGGATCGTTTTTTTTTTCAAGTTCATTGAGTGTGATTGAAATCAAATTACTATAATGTCAGCGAAAATAAAACTTGGGTTAATTACCAAAATGTAAAAAGACAAGCATCATTCACCGCTATTATTATTGGGGCTCATTTTCAGAATGAAAACTATATTTGCTTCCGAAAACTTCTTTTTAGAAGAAAATTGTTACAAACAAAATTTAAGTGAAACTATGTGCTCAGGAACAAAGACAAGAAGATGCGAGCGACTAAAATTGCATGAGTTTTCATGAAATATTATAATGTCAACAGCAAAACTTTCATCCAAACCAATTTATTATCAAAATGTTCTTTCTCGATTTTGTTGCCTTTGATTCTGGATCGGATGATCAGTGACAAAGAAAATTAATCGAATCTGTTAGAAAAAGTGATGTGGCTTGAGCTTGTCATTATTCAGAAGAAAGTTTGAAGAAGCCGCCAACAGATAAAAAGAGCTAATGTTTCAAACGAATGCATGTACGATAGCAACGTACATGCCGAACGCTTCAAACCATGGAAGAAATATATACAATCAAATCCGAATTCAGTGCCCTCAAATTATTACTATTATTTTTACACTAAAACGGAGAAATAATAGAAAAACGTACCACATCAAAAAAAAAGAAATACGAAAAAGAATGAAAGAGAGTGGCAGGAGAGAAGAAAAAAAGTGGAAACACTCAGTTGGAAATTCAGGCATTTCGTGTCTACGGTTAAAAGACATATATAAGAATACAAACATACAAGCACTACACACACTTTTCGCTAGTATTATGTTTTCTCTATTTTGTTTTCCAATTTTTCGCAGCGCACATATTTTTTGTAGCTTCCTTTTTGCCTTCTTGTTTGCTTCTTTTTTTTCCATCATTCGTGCTCATCTTTTATTTTTTGCGAGGTGCGATTCCAATGTATATAGATTCAATGCACACACACGCACACTTGAGAGCATAAGGTATTAAGTATATGCGTGGCCAAAACTCTATGTTACGATTGATGATAGCACATTTTTGCCATGGATTTCTTTTGCTTAACGTAATGAATAATAGGAGTTGTTAGACAGAATTTCAAATGGTGCATTCTAATAAGTTCTATATATCTCCCTAGTTGGCTCTTAATTTTTCTTTATTTCTCTCCTTTTCTGTTTGAAAAAAGAATGATAATATTTGAGACTCGATTTTTGGTCGAAATGGTTTTATACGTTAATATAAAACATTTCCATATCAAATAAAAAACGATATGATTGACATGTGTGGCAAAGCTTTAAAAAACAATCAAGATAAGAATTATGACTTACAAAGTATCTTCTTTAAAATTGAGTTGGTATTGGTAGTTGGTACCACTCAAATCAATTAGCTCGGCGTGCAGAAATATTTCTAAATTTATTCAGTCGAATTTAATTTAAAAGATATCCATTTTTGGGAAAAATTCAATATTTCTGACCGAAAATTCCGCAAATTTCAACCAGTTTCGATCATCTCAAGCCCAAGAATTGTAAAAACAAAACACAGATATAGATTTTGGACAACTTTTTTCGATTTGGAATGCATCAATATAGATATTTCATATTTATGCTGTAAAAAAAAGAAAATTCGAATCTATTTTGGTTCCAGTTGACCGATTTGAGTTTGAAGTATTTTTAACGTTGACAAATTCCTCCAATCCTTTGGCTGACAAGTAAATAAAGATGGAAAAAAAGAGATAAATGTAAAAAGCTTCTACTTCAAACTTTGTAAAACATTTCTTCTCCGTTCTACTATTCTGTAGCTAGTTACTACCCCGAAGCTAGCTTTGCATAAAATATTCAATAGAAGTGTGGAAAAGAAAAAAAAGAGCGACTGAATTCAATAAAAAAATATACGAAGATAGAAGCACTTTGATACAATTGTCATTCAGTTTTAATTTCCTCTTTTTTCTATTTTTCTATTCTCGAACATTTTCCGTCTGTGAGAATTACTTCTGCATCATATTTCACGGATTGCCGGTACTTTGGGTAGTTTTTTATCTCTATCTACATCTATGTTTTTTATCACTTTAACATCAAGTGTGTACCACTTAGAGTACTCTTTCATTGTGTTTTTCTCTATCTCTGATTCTCTCTCTCTATTTCTTTCGCTCTCTCTTCTCATCATTGTTCAATCAAAGCGTCCAATTCTGCATTGATATCAAGCGAAAGTACACGCAATAGAAAAAGGTGAAAATGTAACGACTGGATGAAAAAAAAGTCTACTGAGTTTTTTTTTCAAAGTACTTTTTTCCCTAGTTTTATGTTATTTTATCCAGTTCAACACATTTTTCCATTACGCAGCGATTCAATAATAATTCAGAATATTATCATACACATTCACGCCTACATGCGCAGCGGGTATTGTGCCAATTTTTTTAAACTCTCTATTCTTCTTCAAAAAAAAAGAAGCTAAAATATACATATGTATAATTTAGTATTCGAATAAAAGTAGCACAGCCAATAAATAATCCAACGAATCGATTTAGCGTTGGTTATTTATGTACGTACATCGAAAAATCATACATATTTTTTTCTGCTCTTCTCTAATTGTCTAATCACGAAAAATTTCTCTTTCATGGAATTTGTGGCATAAAATTATTTTGAAATTAGTATTTAATTGAAGCATTTTCAAACAACAACTCAAAATGTATATATGTTTGTTTGAGTTGTTAAAAGCGAATGAGTGAAGTTTGTGTTGAAATCAGTGCGATGTGAATTTTAATTGGTAAATACACAAATGGCAAAAGTGTATATACACCAGTGAAATATTTCATTCATCATCACCTAACACATTCAACGTAAAAGACAAAGAACTACATTTTGATTCGAATGTGAAAACACACTCCCTTGTTGTTGACTAGATGAAACAAAACACCTCTGTACAAATCGTACATTTTACAAAAGTTTACATTTTTTTTGTTATTGAAACTTGCGCATACAGGCAATGCGAACTTCATAGATGAGATATATAACATTTGTTTTTTCTTTGGTATTTAGATATTATATATTTAGTATCTTGATTATTAGATTTTTAATTTAAACTCAAAAACCATTGATTTGGACGAATTTTGTAATTATTTCAACCCAATTTAGATAGGTGGTGATTGTATTTGAATCTTTTGAAACATTCATTCAACTCAAAATCAGTCTAGGGGCTCGGAAGCATTTTTTATATCGCCATATAACCACGCATGTTCACACATTTTTACTAGTGATATTTTGACTTACATCAAAACATGATACAAATCAATCACAAATAACCACAAAACTGTGTTTATTTGAAGTTTTTTCAAGTTCCGAGCCCCTAGTCTCATGCGACGCTTGGATACGATTGTTTGAAAAGTAAATAGGAGTAATTTGACTATTTAACTTCGTTTTTCATACAACAATATTTGGAATTGAAGTTTATTGAACAAAGTTAGACACCGAGTCCACACTCCACAGGGCATTTGATCTATATAGATCAACAAATATTTATTATTTAATATTTATTGTGTGACATTTATGTTGTCAGATTATAGGGCTTACAAACTGACGCATTATCAAAAGAATATGTGGCAAAATAACATTGATCCAATGGAAAAATAACGATTTTAGCCTAACGAAAAATCGAAACTATTTTTATGGAACCATTTTTATCCATTTCAATTCTTCAAGTGCAAACTTCAAATTGAGTTTATGAAGCTGTTGATACAACAGTCTCTTGTAAACAATAAATGGTATTTGCATTGCAAATATTTATTCTTTACAGATGCACATTATACATCCCACAAAATATATCTTTATGACGTTGTTATGATGTGATTTCTCCTTTGAGTGCATTTAACACGAAAATGAATCATAAAAATAGCTTATGACCTAATATAGTGTATGCAAATATAACAAAATCTGTTTTTTCCCACTCACAATAAAATTGAATCAACATAAAGTTTTTGGGTATAAATGAGAGAAATGAGATAACAGAGTCATTGGGTCGAGAATTCTTTTGTAATCCATCCGTGAATGGTGCATTTTCAAAATGAAACAAAGTCATGCTTTATGTGTGCGTTGGATGTTGATTTTTGGTATTTTATGAAAACAATCATATGCAAAAAACGAAGCCGTCATTACAATTGAATCCCTGTAAATGATGGTGAGAACATTGTGTTTCTTTTTTGTTTGCGTCATTCTTGACATGGACATTAATCCGTATTTGAATGTTACCAAATGTAAATATATTTGTGAACGATTTATTATATATCTATGAAAAAATTTCGGCGATATTGATTAATCATCAGTTTATTTGTTGTCAGTGTGTGTGTGCGGGGTGGGTGGTGGAGAGGTAAGTTAGAAGATTAATGAATGCGTAGAACGATTTAAAAAAATTTTTGTTATGCCCACAAAAAGGAAACGGCATTGTCTGATAAACATTCGAATGATGAAAGGCTATAGATATAGATAAATCGACGGTAAATTCCTTTACATTGTTCCCGTCCCGCTTTTTGTATTCGAAACGATAAAACTGGCAATTTTTTTTGTCGTCGTGAACAATGCTGAAACGAGATATTTACGGGAAAAAAAGTTCGAAATATTTTTGCTCATATTTCACTTTAGAATTGGTGAACAATGTGTTTAACAACAATGTTAAATGATCTGATGTAGATTTTTTTTTATGGAAATGGATGATTCTTTAACCGAAAAAAAACTGCAAATGTTATCAAATTTTTCAAAATTGAAAAAACGCTGCTGTTTGCCGCAGTATACATTTACATAATAACTCGTTAACCAAATGCCCGAAAATATTTTAATTTCATACAAAATGTATGAGAGGAGATTCGTGACTGTAAAAAACCCCAAGTCCAAATGATTTACATTAATCATTTTGATTATAAATGAAAACTAAAGTGATAGCATTTCATCCAGGGGCTTGTGTGTCACCTGATTCGTGCTTCTGAAAAGTTTTACACTGGCAAGTATTTTATTGTTGTAAATCCAGTGGAAGTTTGTATAAGATTTCACAAATCACTCCCGAAATGCTGCGATAGGCCCCTCGCATTTGAAATGAAAATTAAAAGGCTGGTTCGCTCCCTCATTTTATATTATCTTGTGTGCTTTTATAACAACCGTGATCGTTTCATCGCTTGATTGCTATAAGCAATTTTCAGTGTATACCAAAAATAATACAAATATTCAACGCCCACAGAAAAATTGAATGAATAATAACGAAAAAAAGTCATTTTCATTAATATTTCATAAAATTATTATCGCTTTTTGCATACATCAATTCAGACGTGTTTATGCATGTAAAACTCCAAAAAGCCAACAAAACATTTGACCATTCAAATATAATAGATTGAGTCTGAAAAGAGGTGCTATTTATATTGAATGGATTGAAAAAAAAAATGGGATATGTCTGACTGTGTGTTCCGTTTTGTACGGCATTTAGTTTATATATTGATATAATGTATTGAATTATATATACAATTTTTCAATGTGTTTTTGGTCATAATTTTCGATCTTTCAATTGACATTTGGATAATAATAACAATTTGCTTAAACATGAGTGTGTTACTTTCGTCTTTGCGCCATAAATTTATGTTAAATCAAAATTAATGGGCGACAGTCCAATTTGGTCATGAAAGTTTGTCATTAAATATTATTAAGTACGCGTATTTCTGCGTTTTTAATTCAGTAAAAGCGGAAATCGTGCTACTGCTGCTACTACTACATAGTAATTTGTGCAAAACCGGAACATTAAGAGGTATATGGATATGCGTTCATGTGTGCACATAAATTTTTCCTCTGTTTTATACAATATTAACTCCATGTTTATTCTGTATAACGACAACGGCACCTTCAACACGCACTTAAGGACACCGCACTCATGTGTTACCCAATATATTTTGTTATTCCACTCCATTGTTGAGAAGTGAATGTGCACACTCAACTCTGTATAACTTTTAGTTTGTATTTCAGTCAGTGTTATATACACAATTACATAATTATTATTATTATTGTATTTTTGTACATGTATTTATTGCATATTGCTGCGTATTCACTTTTTGCCACTATAACTCTCTTGCCATTTATATTCTAAGACGACGTTGGAAGAAGCAGCAAAAGTCAAGGGAAAGAAGTTTTTGCTGAAAAAAAACGTGTATTTTGACTATAAACTATGGGCCGGAAAATATGCGCGACAATAATGTCACATTTAACACACTTTTAAAGGACAATAAAAATCAAGTTAAACGAGACTCGCTCCAGTTCATGCAAACTACACGCTGGAACAGAGAAAAAAACTAGAGCATCCATAATTTTCTTCGGTTTTTTTCCAATTCGTGCATGGAGTTTTTCAACCAGACAATGTCTTTTCGTCACTTCTTGTCCTTGTCAACCACACAAATCTTATCGTCAATGTTAATTTTATTGGAGCATGGTCTTTTTGATTGAAACTGATTTCCATATAAATTCTACAATACCCAGAAGAGTATGAAAGAAAGATAAAAAGACGGTGGAGCTAAATTGTAAACTGTGAAGATAACAAAGGGAGATCTTTATGTTTCTATTTTGAAAAAGTAGTTCAATCAAAGTCCAAGGTAAAAACAACTGACAAACATACTATTCTTCTTCTTTTTCGTCTTTGAATCAAGCAACAAAAAAACCACCACCAACAAATTCTCACACCAAAGATTAGAAAAGCGAATGTGATTTAATGAACTAAAAAGAAATTGTGAATGGTGTTGAATTCTTTGATGGAGGTGACAGGCATGAGTGAAAAGTCAAAAGGCGTCGTTAGTTTTCGTATTCTTCAAATCACAAAGCATCATCTCGAATGGCAACAATTTACAAAAGAAGTACACAATAATGTTGGTCCTTTTTTTCTCATTTCTATTGAAATGTATCCGTTTGTACATGAATATAGGATCCATCCATTGTATAGAACACATTCTCATGTTACATGTTCACGATATTTCATTATAGTTTCTGTCTTTTTTCGGGTGCTGTCCACTCAGCTCAATGCTATTTGTTCCATTTTCTCCCCGATGCTCCCCGACCAAATGTGTCACGAGATTTTATCAAAGTTTCTTGTTCACAAATACGATAAAATGTGTATCATTGTGTAATTTAGAAAAGTTGTGCATCTTATTATCATTTTTTCTTTCTATAAAAGCGTCATCTCATTGTATCTTGTTACATAACAAATTGTTGAAATTCTTGTAAACTTTTCAACTTGCTGGTTTTCGGTGTGTATTCATTTTATTTGGAAGGTGTCCATTGCAATTCAACGAAATGAAAACAAAGTTAAGATGAATCGAAGGGAAATAGCAGTCGAAGAAAAGATTTTCTTGACCGACATTAAGAACTAAATGAATGACTTTTTGTGAATGGATTTTGCCAAACATAAATCTCATTCCACTGAATGTGCTGCAAAAAGCGAAACGCTTTTACGAAAAATGTTTTAATATATATACCGAGAGAGAGAGAGAGAGAGAGAAGCCTTCGATTTTACACACTTCGTCTGATTGCTGCCATATACGAACGATTTCGAAATATGCATGTACATTTGTAGTTATTTCACTTTGCACGCAAAAAAATGTGGCAAATAACTTGCGGATAATGAATGTATGAGCCAAAAATGGAGAACTATGGAAAACACAACATAAATGTATGTGAACTCATTTCAAAATCAATACTTTGGCGGAATGGAAAACGGAATGTTTTCGTATCCACAAAGAAGATTCAGTGTGCACTATAAAACGATTGTGATTTATGTTTCAGTTACAGATTAGATGAGAAAATGCTTTATACAACATGTATATAAAGTGCTTACTTGGAATCGGTAAAATCGTTTTGATTTGTTGTTGTTGGTCTTTCAGCAGTTAATTGCTTTTCATGGAGTTCTCTATCAAGATTTTATAATTACTTCTACTTATGTGTGTGTGCGTACTTTCAACTGCTATTGCACAATCAAACAATTAATTAAAAAACAATCTTTTTCAAAAAGCACGAAGAAATATAGAGTTTACTATGTTTGAAAACAAACTGAACAAATAATTCTTTTGAATTAAAAAAAAAAATGCTTCGGAAAAATCAAACAATATTTGTGATGCTTAAATCAACAGTCTAATCAAGAATTTTTTTGGCATCAGTTTTAATTTGCCCTCGCTTATCCTGTGCTCATCAAAATGGAAATCGGGTCAGAGGTACCTGATTAAACCAACTTTTATGCTTGTTTTTACCTCAGCAAGGTAAAGAAAAACACAAGAAAACCAAGCAACATCTTAGAGATTAAAAAAATGTAATTGCACAAGGAATGAATAAACAACAATATTATTTCCAAAAATGTATAGAGCATTTTCGTCAATGCGTCATGGGATAGAGTGCGACCCGAAATTGTGCATGTGATGGGAGAGTATTCATATACGTGTGATCCCGAGAAACTATTATGCCATTTTGACTACTAAATACCCAGGTTATACATAATTGAATAAAATGCCAATAAAGCATTACTCTTCGTATGCGACATACAATTTTGATGTTTGGTCCATATCCATCTGGTTTGCGAAATGTAAGACGGTAAACAACTATGTGAAGTAGGTTCTTTACATTCGGTTCGAAGCCAAGTGAAATCAAGAGTGACTTTCATATTTGGAAGACGAGGCTGTGTGAGACGTTCACGTACAACATAAAGAAAAAATTTTATGACCGAATCGATGAAACACCATTTCAAATGTATGCGTTCTGTATATTGCGTAGACTTCTCTGACGGAAGTTCTATTTTTCTCATTCTCTAGCTCGTTCTTACTCATTTGTGAAATGTACCGACCAAAAAGTCTTACTATGTACATACTTTGCCTTTGAAACTGCCGAACAACATAAATATGTACGCTCCACTCGATTTCCCTTTCGTCTTTTGTTTTATTCATTCTTCATTCAACTTTAATTTATTCCTCACGTTCCCGCGTTGAATTCGAAAAGATGAATATGCTAATGCAAGAAAACGAGTAAAACAAAAGCTGCATTGAAGTTTCTTGGTACCTTTCTCTCTCTCTCTCTCTCTGTGTGTGTCTTGTTTGTGCTTAGAATATTTCGTAATATGCGAACAATAAGATGGTAGCGAAAGGGGAAAAAAGTAAATTTCAACAAATTTCAATTCCTACAAATGTAGATTATACACTTTAGATAACTGCTTAAAAGTTTAAATTTTTCACCACAAAATGAACCAACTGAAGAAGAAAAAATTCTTTGCCCGATGAATAGAAAGAGTTTTAAATATTCAAGACGTTTTTTTCTTCTTCTTTAAGTGCATTTTGCTGCCGGATATTCTTTTCTGCTTGCAAGAAAAATGCTTCAAACGATTATCGTACAAGTTAGTACAAATTCCAGTAAGTAAGTGTTGGGTTTTTGTAGACACCCATAGTGTGAACGTGGATAAAAACTTTAAATTCTAACGAAAATCACAATGCACAGTAGCGATGGAAAACATCAGAAATGTGTGTGTGTCTGCGTAAGTTGTAAAGTGAAGCCAAAACCCTCCTTTTTTTGTTTGAAAAGTTGATTGATAGCACTTTTAATTGCACGATTTGAGCAAATATATAGATAAATGGCTTATAGTTGGAATTTCGCGTTTCAAATTGCAAACCGTATATATACATGAGGTATTGCGGATGGTGTTGTTTTACAAACGAAGAAGAGAGCAAAAAACTGGAGTAAGTGTAACAAAATCGCTTTGATTTATATAGTGCATTGTGCATTTGTATGAAGCATTAGCTGAACTGCTAATGGAGCATCAAATAAAGGTCAAATTACATACAATCTATGGCAATTTATCAATGTGAAAGTCGTAATTCTACTATTTATTTCGATGTACTTGATATTCACGAATTAAGTCAAAGCGTTATTGAGAGCAACGTAACACACAGAGAATAAGCCCTAAAAAAAGAACGACTAATGAAAATGAAAACTACCCGACAAAAAATATCGCAAGCTAACACGCATTAAGCACAAATAAATTGTCCATTTCTCCGATCCATTAACGCAATTTTATGTAATTAAAAGCAAAACTTAGACAGAGTTTTTTTTCGTTTCGGTCTCTCTCTCTCTCGCTCTCGCTCCCTCTGTGTCGTTTTTGGTTTTCTATAATATGAACAAATGAAAAGAAATATCTGCAATGCTTGAATTTGCAAGTGACATACGTTCGATGTCTATAGTTGGCAGCGGAATGCCAACTCTGATGCCATATTATTATGTTATAGATGCCTCTATACAATTGGAATGGCCCATATTAAATGGAATTCATGGAATGGTGTATGTGCCGAGAGAAATAATAGCCGGGACACACCTCACCCTCTCCAAAACCAAATTTCTATGCTTGAAGCACACACATAATTTAACGCCATAATTATGCAGAACTGAAAAAGCAACGCGACGCTTACGACCAAAGATGGCTTTCGGAGAAAGAGAATTGAGCATAAGAAAATATCGAATTATGTACATAGGAGAGGAGAGGCACAGAGAAAGAGAGAGAGGGTTTGGCAGAACAAACAACTAATGATGGAATTCATTTGGAAACCAAAATATGTCGCAAAAACATTTCCTCGCCTTTTGGCTTTTATGCTCTCTTTGAGTTTTTCCATTTGCCTTGATTCACAAGAATTCAAGTGATTTAAAATCAACTTGAAAAGAACAATTCGACGAAATTCCAACACCACTGTTTTTAACTTCACATCTACATGTTATGAATGCCAAATAATTTTATTCGATTAAATACAGCACTGAATTTTGGCAGAAGCAGCGAACGGTAAGAGAATAGAGTGAAATGACCGAAAGTAACATTTGTAAACGACGGCAGCTCTATCAGGATTTTTGTTCGTTGTTTTGTGAAAATGAAGAAAAGCAATGGTCTGCAGTGATTGTACTTTTTTTTAGATTTATTCGATGAGTGCTCAAATTATTATTATTTTCGTATATATAATGCTATAACAGTCCATAAAATATGTACAGCAAGTGTTGGTGATTATTGGTTTTTTATTTTCTATACAAAATATTACGCATTGAATTTTGGTTTTCCCAGTTATTTCAATTGATTTCAACAGCGTTATGTTGTAGGTCACGGTGTCTGTTGTCAATAAACTAATAATGATGGTTGCTGACTCACTCCACCGAATTACTTTGAAACGGAATTATGAGTATGTTGTTGATATCACCAATGGGGGAAGACACGAACTTGATACTTAAAAAAACTGGAATTTATTAGAATGTAAAATGTACATGTTATATGGCGTTTTACTAGAAATACTACGGAACACTAGCGCTCACAAAAAACCGTGTCTTCCCTCTAGATATCACCCCTTTGTCAACCTACTACGAAGGCACCAGCGTTAATTGTATGTTCTGCTACTTCAGAACCAGTTTCAATAACAGTGTTAACTTTATCTCCTACCCATCTAAAGCTACATCCAATAAAATTGTAGTCATTTACTTTCTCTGGGGCTACAGTAAAAAAAATCGTCAAATTAACTAGCACAAATACCAAATTAATTCTCTTGCACCCAAACACTGATGTGAGAGCACTGGTTTTCAATATTCAATGATGTCATACATTCGTTTCATCACCATTTGATAAGATGGCGCAGACCAATTAAATTCCATTCTGTCGATATGTAGAGAAAGCAAAGTGATCAAACGTTTATAAAAAAATTATCAATTCAATGAGATTAAATGTGTGTCGATTTTGTAGTCAAATTTATGTTTTTAAAAACAACATCTTTTTCCAAGAAATTTATTAATATTTATTTCACTAACTATTTCTACATTTTCTACTAACCATTTTCTTTTTTAACTAACCGGTTTCATTACCACCCATAAACAAATGACGACATATGATAATAGCAGACACCTGGGAAACCACCATTCAGAAAAAAACTGGGAAAACAAATAAAAGTTATCTTTCTTGTCCCAATCAAAAGATGTACGTCGTATTCAATAAATAACATGCACAAAAACTGGCCTTTGGTTATTAAGCTCAACATGACAATTACAGCCTAATTTGTATCGTTTAAAAGCTCAACTTTTATGTCAATAATTGATAAATCAATTGCTTCACATTTCAATCTAACTAGCGTGTATTATTAAAAATGTAATCATTTTCTAAAACATCGAAATATTTGTGTCGATTTGCTATTCGATGCAAAATAATGTTTGTTTCACTTTTTCAATTGGCCACAAAATCGAATCAGATGTAAAACCAATTGAAAGTAGTCATTTATGATTGATGGTGTTGATTTTATTTAGCATTGCCCACCAATGGCACTGTGTGCTTTTATTTTCGCCAACTAAGGGTTATGTTGCATAATAGTAGCATTCAATTTTTAACTACGTTGACACAATCGCTGAAATCACATCGCAACATAATGTCGCCTCGAATTTACTTCGTGATAGATAAACGCTTGGCTAATTATTCATATTCCAAACTTTGAACATGTTCACTGCCATATCACATGAATTTTGAAACACTGTCATCATTCATATGCTAATCGAACAGCGATTCGAATCAACGGAAACACTCTGTACAAAATTCGGGAGTAATGACTGTAGGGTAATGACTGTAGGGTGGAAACGACATCCGTAGTGAGCATAAAAGTAATTTTGTTTACCAAAATAATGATTGAACAATTTTACATTGATTATCTTGAAAATTTAAAATTGGAACATAGGTGAGGTTTAAACGCGAAAATGAGCAATTTTCTGCTAATTCAAACATTTTGACATGGTGCACGATTTTGTAACAACACTCATTTTAAATTCTAATAATAATTAATCACAATAATAGTGTTGAATAAATTAAGCATAAAATGGTAGGTATAAGGTTCCAAAGCTTACCCCTATACGGGAATTGGTTATATTTTTGTTCAGGTTTGCATTTGAATGTGCCGTTTTATGTTATCCAATATATGCTGTGTGAAATTGGATTTTTTTTTATATTCATTTTCCATCCGTGAAATATGTTATAGTACACTCAAAAATTGAATGGCAATACTGAAAAATCGATTTCTTTTACATTGAATGATGATACTTCAATACCATACTCGTGTATCGTGATATTGACAGTCACATAATGATAGTCTACATTGTCATGGTTTATGGTTTTTTCTTCATTCGGTTTTTTTTTATTTCTTCTTGTCCTCGTTCAGCCGCATTGAACAATTTTTCAGTTAGTATGTCACTTTTCGTCTCTTTTTTTATTTTCAAATCATTTTCTAGATGATTTAAAAAAAAAAAACTAAAAACGTCTCAAAACAGATATAAGAAGCAAATGACCAGTGATATGGGTCATTCATGCACTTGAATATAATGGACACGCAATCAGCTCTCCATTACCACAAATTGTTACATAAAAAAATGGAAGTGTGTGTGTGTTTGTGTGTGAATATGTATCGAGTGACATGAACTGAATCGCGCTAGAAATTTATTCCATTATAATGTACACATATAAACATCAAATGCAAAGAACCTTGAATCATAAAAGTGTTATTTGTAAGTTTATAAGGACGTGATTTAACTAACAATATTTTAAGTATAATTTGGCTTTTTGTCGACAAATAAAATTGTTTCATATCTCTCTATCTAACAATGTATTTTATATATCAGATTCGATATCTTACGAATAAAACCAACAAAATAGCAACAAAACCCAGAAAATTACCATCTTCTTTTGCGACACACATATTTCAAATCGATTATTTATGGCTTACTGCAAAATGTTTAAAGAAAAAAGTTCAATGTGAGGTTGAAAAAAACTTGCAAATTGCTAACCAAAGTTTGAGACGGGACAAATTCCTTCACTCATTAGTAATGGTTTTTTTTTTTTTGATGAAATTGAAAATCGTTTATCGTTGATTAAAAATCACCACTTTTTGACGGTGGTTGGAAATTTTTCCAGACACATTTTTGTCGATGCATATTCCGTCAACAGCACTCGTCGTTTCTTGCTGCTTCGCTTCGACTCTTTTAAAATTCATTGGTTGCAACATTGCATTTATAGTGTCTCTTTCGTTGATAGAATGTGTCATTCTTTATCGTCGGGGTGTGATTTATGGGCAAATTAATGTTGTAATGATTATAGATGATTTTTTCGCTTCGCAAAAACCGTGTACAGGTTTCTTCTATCATGAATGATAACTTCAGTCCAGTAAATTTCGCAAGCACATACGAATACAAGTTAACTACAATGTCTTATAGCACATGAAGTTGTGTAAAGTGCAAAAAAACAACAACAAATTGCATTGTCAAAAAAAATCTAGTGCCCAAATAGCATATACATAAATTCCATGACATGAGTGATGAGTAAATAACGTAAAAGTTCAATAAAAAAAAATAGTCAAAGTAAAAATATAATGGAATATAATACATGGTGTTTCCGTTGTCGCTGTTGTGACGTATAATTTTTTACACGAAAATATGAAATTTCTTATACAATATTCAACACAATAAACCGTGGTTGACAGTTCGAGTTTTATTGTTTCCGTGCACTGTATCGTCATTATTGTTACAATGTTACGGTTCCCAAATCTCCACTCATGCTACACGATAGCTTTGCACAGTAAATAGTTTCATGGGTTTGGCTGTGTATTGTGCATGTTTACTGGGTGTATTTTTTTGCCTTTTTTCGTTTTGTTTTGTATTTGATATGTATTCTAGCTTGAATCTGAATGCGCTCCATTGTTGAAGGACTTGAAGGAAAAAAAAACAATACGAAAAAATGGCACATGTACAAAGATGAGAAAAACCAAATATAATGTAACGAGCATTACCATAATCACAGATTCGCTCATATATACAGTATGTGCGCGCGAGCGCGGGCGCTCTTGTTGCCTTGCACCATTTCGTCAGAACAGCTTAATAATGTAATACATCCAAACGATTTTGTTGAACATTTAAATTGAATATGAGCTGTAAACAATAAAGCAAGCGCATAAATCCTTTCACACTGCGATCTATGGTATAATTCATCCGTTAAATAAAATTCTATGGGGAGCATTTTTTTCTTCTTCTTCTTTCCTATAATCGCATATGCTTTAGATAGTAAAACATCCCGCTACTAAAAGTTTTCGTGTTTCATGTATATATTTTCCTGCGTATTTATTACCCTCATGGGGGATTAGAGCGATATTATATTTTCGTTTTATAGATGAAAAGAGAGAGAGAGAGAGAGAGAGAGAGAGAGAGAGAGAGAGAGAAAGCGAATAAAGCACGAAAAACTAGAAATAAACGAACATAAGATTGGAAACATATTTAAAATTGCAATGATATAAAGTGACAGACATCGTTTATGTTGTATTTCATGCGAATATGACGACGATTTTGCGATTAAATTCAATGTGCTTTATACAAACTGATATTTAACGCAACACTTTAACATTTCTATTTTGTATGTGGTAGTGGTGCTATATCCTTTTCCGTCGACAATCTATGGATTACAAAACCAAATCTGATTAATAAGATTTATTTCTTGTCGTCGCTGTCTAATGATAGAAGATAGAGCTTATTATTGAACCCGTTGATGGTGCGCAGGACGTATGTGCTACAGTTTTAGTGTCATCGAAAAAAAGCACATAATCGTTTTTTTCTGCTTCTTGAAGATGAGTTTTTATTTATTCCTCTAGATTTTCTAAAGCCAATTCTCAGAAACCTGCGACGTTTATACGCCATCTCACAAGTCACATGTGCAAACGGTCAACTTCAGTTAAATCACATAAAAATTTTCAATGATTCAATCTTGTGTTAGTAGTAAATGGAGACGAGACAGAAAAATTTGCTTTTGCTACAACAACTCGATAGAGGTCGCTCGAGAAAAGTGGAATATTCAGTGATTTCATCATACACATAATGAAACATTGTGACGTCGCAAATCTGGTACAGTGCTGCATGTGAAAGTTGCCGAGTGAACTATGCCAACATTGCATTGTACGATGTTGAGGTGCAAGTGCAATCGAAAGCTGTTTACATTTAAAGTAATGTGGTTCACAAGACAACCATCAGGTGGCTACTTGGAGTTGGCAAAACAGCGTATGAAGACTATGGATTTCATTCGTTCGTTTTTTTGTTCATTTACTTATCAACGCGTGGAAATGAATAAAAAATGAACAAACACTCTGGAGGTTACGCGTGCATCTTATCTTGTTTGGAGCATACAAAAAGGAAGTATGTTTCAAAGTCATATTAAATGTTGACGAATAAAAACGTTTTGTTTTTATTTTGAGATTACATTTTTAAATCAGAACGTTGGTATAACTTTGCAGGTTACGCGTAGTAAATAATCATTCTGCTCCAAATAGTTTCGAGAGTTGTATTATATTTCACAAAATAAAAGTGTTTTCGTATTAATTTGCCTGAAATGTCTACATAAAGCTGTAAATACTTTGGCAATTGTATTTGCTCAAACAAAAAGAAAGATGAGATTTTTATTCTTGATAATTTTTCTCGTTGGTGCGAGTGTACAAGGTATATTCAACGAAATTTAATATTTGAGTATAATTTTATATAAAGAAATAAAATATTTAAATTGTCTTGAAATGTTCGGCTTCTTCTCAGGAAATATAATCATAACTGATCCAGATGCAGAAATTGGGAACGAATTTGAAGAATATGAAAATTTTTATAATTTCATTCAGTTAGGTAATATCAATTGTTTAGAAGTAATATTGCTGAATAATTTTTGGTCGTTTTCATCTTTTATTCTACTGAATCCTATTAGAATTTTTGTTCGAAAAAGTGATCTGCTTAATTTTCTTGTTTAAAATTATGCCTTTATAGGAAATGTTGATTTAGTGAAATATAAATGAACACACTAAATACACATCACTCCAATTGGCTGTTATTCATGATATTTTTCTATAGATAAATTGAGAAGGCTTTTTCATGAAAATTTTATTAATTTTCGTAGATAACACGCCAAAAGTTAAAATTGTATTATTCGTAAATTGTATGACTGCTAAAGCAATCGTTTTTTCGGGAAACCCCCCGTGAATAATGACTTTATGATTATGTTATTTTGAAGGTACATTTTAGGTACAATTATTATCAGCCATAAAAATTCAAAAAATATCTTTGAGTTTTATTTTGGCTAGTTGACCGGCAAATTGAAGTGCCCCGAAATTTGAACCTCAAATATTATCCAAACGAGTAAGGTACAATTAAGTACATTTTTGGAACAATTATTTAAACCTAGTCCCAAGTTTCGACTTTCACACGTGCGGACATTCGACTATACATCCCATTTTTTATCGTATGCACTTTTTCCCGCTAAAATAACGGATCTTTTAACTGCGGATGAATTAAATGAATCATAAATAAAATAATTAAAAGGCGTTTTATCAACGGTAGATTTTATTTTTGGAACATTTCGTTCAATTTGACGACTCTCACACTTGATTATTGTTTATTATCTCTACATAAAAGCACATACATGTATTTGTTTTATAATCACACTTGTGCTGAAAATTGCTTTTAAAAAATAGTTCAATCATTCCGTGCCAATGAATGTTAGTATAGATTTTCGATTTAACGTGTTTATGTTTTCAATCTTTCATCATGTGCGTTTGGCGCTGAAAATTGCCGTGATTTTGTTGCACACTATATCTCGCTACATGAATTGTATAGAATGTTGTATGAAAAATATAGAGCAAACACCTGGCCAATTCACAAGAAAATTAATTGAAAATACGGCGGCAATTGATGTGTTTTGCTTTTAATAAATGAATGACGATTGACTACTTTGCAGCGAAATTACATTTTCTTTCAATCAATTTTCATGCAAACACCATTCATTTGGTGGCAAGCATTTCATTCGTTCACAGTTGGATTCCATTACATTCTTGATGATTCCGAAATGTTGACGAATGAATGACAAAAACTAAATGGAACACTTGATATCAACATTTTAATTGAATCAGGCGGATTAAAAATGATAACATGAAACATAATTAAGCGTTCCACAGCTTTTAGCATTAAGTTTAAGAATACTCGCTTGTGCTAATTAGTAACAGCAGAATAAACAAATTGACACTGACATAGATGATGGTTATTTCAGAGCATAAAACCGTTGAGCAAAAATTGAGCACACACAGCGGCAATAAGATGCTTTGACAGAAGAGATGATGAACAAAAAAGAATTATGTCAAAACATTATCGTTTCTTATCACACATTGATCTTGATGTTCGTCGAATTACGTGTGTCGTTGCTTTTTTTCCTTTTTGTATTCTTTGTTGTCAACATAAAATTCCATTACGTTTCAGCAAAAAAGGCGAAAATTTTTATAGCACACATCGCAGAATATGTGTCTTTTTTTACACGCTCGAAATAAAATTAGAAACTCATTGAGGACAGAGAAGAAAAATCCATTTTCGATATGGTTGAGAAAGTTTAGATTTAGATAAAAAAAAAAAAGAGGAAAGAACGAATGCACGGAGACGGGGTCACGTGTTGAAGTCAACCGATTAAGTTCACGAAATAAATGGGAAAAAGTGTCGGAAAATGACTGACACAAAGTGGTAACATCTCATGTAAGTTTTCCGGAAAGTGTCTTGACATAAACATTGAAATTCAGGCTAAACATTTCATACTACATCATAAATACACCACAAGGTATTACATACCATATTTTCATGCAGCATTTTCTATCTCTCTGTTTGAATATAATAAATTGAAATGTGAAATCTGTGAAATATTAAATAGGTTAAAAATTGTTTCAATTTATTTTATCATGCCCGATGAGTGCCTTCATGTTACAGAACAAAATGCTTTCGCAAACAAGTATGATATGGGCTTTTATTGGTGGCATATCGAGTTGGACGCTTGCTTTCTTTTTTGCTATGTCATTTTGTTCAAACAATACCCAAAAGTGATTGCTACACAGTTTACAGTCGTCAAGTCAGATTTTCTTCGCTCTAAATTTTCAATGGGATTCTTTTGGTTGTTGCTATTTTCGGGTGTTGAAAAGCTTTGATACAGCATACTCATGTTGCGATTGCAAATGCATTGGAGTATAAGTGCATGATGAGTTTTCAAATTTTAAATCATTTCTCTAATGTTGGTTGCTCGCACCACGTGTAAATTTCGGCTGTAGAAGAAAACTCACATGAAGAGCTTGTTGTTAAGCTGGCAATGCAGTCTCCAGACTTAAAGCTTCCATCCGAAAATTTTCTATGAATTATTAATTTTCATTTCAATTATTCAAATGGCACTTGTCAAGTGCGTTGAACGTTGAACCCCACTGAGCATTAAATTTATGGTAGTTTATTCTATTTGGTGTTTGCGACACCACCGCAGAGAGTGTGTGCATAATAACACAATCGCATACATCTCATTCACTATGAAAAGACAACAAAATAAAATACAAAAAAAAAGGCCAGCTGCTATCGCATGGCATAGGAAATCGCTTCAATTTTCGTTTGTTGGATGGAAAAACAACAGTACAACGCATGGAAAACAGTGTGAAGACAAAATGAGAGCAGCGATTAGATGGTGATATTCAACGGAATGATGTTTGTGGTTGGTAAATACCATTAACAATGCGAACGCTACAACATCATTATTTAAAGCAAGTTTCGTTGAGGCAAACATGTATATTCGAAATGCTCTCTGCACGCATTGCGATCAACCAAATGTCCACATTTTTTTTTGTTCTATTGTGCCGTTCAAATTTTGCACAATGTTTTTTTTTTCGGTTAAGCCACAACGAATATAAACAACGAAATACGAAAATCAACACAGCACAACACCAACCGACCAAATTGCAATTTTAAATTTAATAATGTATCTGGTACACGCGAACTATAAAAAGTGAATTTTGTCGAAATCGGACCGAACCAATCCACTAACCCACCACAACAATGAAATATGCAATGCACATTAAAATGTTGGACGAAACATTGTATGGTCCACCACTATATTGATAAAATAATCAATTTGAAGATTTATTAGAATTCCAGATGGAAATCATATTGAGTGGAAATCGATCGCCTGTATTTTATATGCTGAAATCAAAATTTAATTTAAAATATATTCGACAGCCAAACAACATTGTATAGCAAAATCGCAATTTATTTTCGAAATGGAAATGTTCATACGAAATTTTTGATTGAAGATTTGATTTAACGAATTAGGTATGCAGCAACAAATTTGCGATTAAAATGAAATTTACGTCACTGATTTACATTGTTAAATCTAAATGGCGCACTCACTTTTCAAAGTATATTCATCAGTAAAGATTTGCACAAAGTATATGACAGTTGAACAGCAAAAATGTCGAGCATGAATTCATCTGTATTCATATAAGTTTAAGATTCCGATTCGGCGAATGCGCAAAATACATTTCAAAATTCAAAAGAACGATGCGACACACAAAAGTCAACGAATTTTCTATAGACAACTGTTACTTTGAAAAGATATTATGAATGGCAACGAAATAAAAAAAGAAGTACACGCCATTATACAATAGCACGTTATCAATTCAGCCGTTTTTAGTATTAATTAAAAAAAGCGACAGACATTTTTGGGGTAATTTAAAGAAAACATCGCCCGCTTTTAAGCCAACAGTATTCAATTTTGTACGAGGGGTCAACTTAAATGATATTTTATATTCTCTTTTGGGGAAAAATGATATTAACGACTGAAACTTGTTTGATCCTTTTGAATATAGGCGAACCAAAAATCTTCAACGAATAAATTTAGATCATTTTTGAATATCTGTGAATCTGCTCAAGACGTCATAGGATTGAATGAATCTTGTAAAAAATCATTTGATTCCTTTTTGTAATTTGAATAAGTCTTGTGACTAACCCCCAGAATGTGCCTTCAGCATTTATCATATTCAAGGCTTTTTTTTGGTATACAGTGTCACTTGAATCGGATTGAGAGGCATTGGAATTAAACTGTTTTGAAGAAAGTTGTGAAAACAAAATGAAAAGTAATATGATGCGGTGAAAACTGGAGTAAAGGCCAAGAAGTAGCAGCAGTAACAAAAATATTGAAAAATTCTAAAAGAGGACACTGACTGAAATAGAGCAAATGAAAAATATAGTTTACGGATTTGCTGTGTTACATCACATACACACACGAAAAAAAAACTGATGGTAGTCGTTTCACGTTTTTCGATAAACCATAAAATTGTTTGAAATAATTTCTGGAGTTTTTAACTTCCATATAAAGACATTGGTTTTACTTGATAAAGGAAAAACATATTATTGCTTATGTAATGTAATAACATTCGTTCAGCAGAAGAGAAAAACACGCACCATGTGGTTCCAGATAGAGCCTGTCAAAGAATGACACGCTTTTTCTCTTATCTTTGTTTTTTTGTTTCATTTCGAATGCCATCCATGCCATTGTGATGAGCTATTTTTAATTTATATACATTTGATTGAATGCATGAAATGAAAATGAAAACAAAAAAAAAAATCCAATTGAAAATTTCAACTGAATGAGGTGATGGAATGCGTTAATTTGCTCAGATTCTGAGCCTCAAAACATTTTTCACATTTTTAAAGCAAAATATTATAAAATTTTATCTCCTTTTTTTATTCGTTCCAACACAGATAATGAAACAACACCAGAAAAAGATCCATTGTTTCCAAAGGATTTATTCACTTTGGAAGAGCGTCGCAATGGTGCTATTATTTTACACATAATTGGGGTGATGTATATGTTTGTCGCTTTAGCTATAGTTTGCGATGAATTTTTTGTGCCTTCATTGGATGTAATAATCGAAAAGCTGGACATCACCGATGATGTTGCCGGAGCGACTTTTATGGCCGGTAAATGAGTACTTTTTAATTGCAGAGACCTTATTTCGCGAAAAAAAATGTTGCTAAATTCCACAAAAAAATATATATTGTTTTTTTTTTTTACCTCATGGCAGCTGGCGGAAGTGCACCCGAATTGTTTACATCTGTGATTGGTGTATTTGTGTCATTTGATGATGTTGGCATTGGTACAATTGTTGGTTCGGCCGTGTTTAACATTTTATTCGTTATCGGAATGTGTGCAATATTCTCAAAAACACTATTGTCACTCACATGGTGGCCACTGTTTCGCGATTGTACATTTTACAGTGTCAGTTTGTTAACGTTGATCTATTTTTTTCGTGATAATAAGATTTACTGGTGGGAGGCGTTGATATTGTTTTCGATCTATGTATTGTATGCGGTGTTCATGAAATGGAATCATCAGGTGGAGTGCCTAGTGAAAAAATTGCTGTATAAAAATAAGGTGACCAGAGTACGAAGCACAGATCAACTAATGCCTGATAATAAGTCAGTAAGTAGTGGAACCATGCATGTGGTGCAGCTGTTTGTCTTTATTTTTTTTTTATTATTTTTTTCGGCATTTCTTTCAACCGAATCGAACAAAAAAAAATCTTTTTCTCTCCATCTCACCTGCTCAAAAGCTCCCCATTTCCGCTGAATCCCATAAAAAAAAAACAAAAATTGATTTTTTTTTTACCTCCCGTTTCGACTATACATTTTATAATTTCACGTTTAATTGGCAACATACATTGAGAAAGAAATTAACAAAAATCCCCCTAAGTTTAGCATAGAAAATGAATTAGATAAAGCACAAAAAACACATTTGAAGCAAAAACCAAATCCTTATTTCGAATATCCACAAATTATTTTGAGTCCAGATTTTTTTTTATGCACAATTCCGTAATTTCCCGATTCCCAAACTCACTTGCTAAATATGCATAATTTTTGTTCTTTTTGTAATTCTGTATATGTTCTACATTCACATATAAAATTCTATTTGTATAATTGAGTGTTCGAAGAATTTGAATAAAACAAAGTGAAAAAAAGGACGACGATAAAATATCAGACGAAAAAAAATATAAATACATTTACAATCAAAGTGTTGAACTTCAAGAAAGCAGATCATTTCCATGAAAATTTTGTTCGGCGATAATAGTATCAGGTTAAACCCGACATTCACGGACAAATACACAATCTAACGTTTTCAATTAGTAAAAGAAAGTTAATTTAACTTCTAACATTGAAATCCCAAAGCACACAAACAGACAACTGTTCGAGCTACAGAGTTAGTTTTGGAAACTCTCAAAGCCATTCAAATGGATACACATAACATGAATTGTGAAAAAAAGGAAAAACGGAAATTAAATTCGATTCGTATGTTGTTGAAATCATCAAGTGGAACAAAAATGAATGAATAAATACACGAAAATAATGTGTAGTCATGAAATTAAAAAAAAAACGGTATCCAAAATCGAAAATCAAATGTAGCATGTTACAAACTTTTCAAAGCCAGAAAGTACTGTGCTGACTTGAGCAAAATTTTATTCAGTTGCCAACGCAATGTTTGCAATCAAAAGCGAATGCTTTTCTATGAGAGTTTTTGACGGAAGACCTCAGCTGAGTGCAATGCCAGCAAGAAATTGAATGGAAGTGATTTTCTGTGCAAATAGACGACAAAATCAGAATAATAAAAGACCTTTATATTTCTTCGTAAGTTTTCTTTATGGTACAAATTCGTCGCCATATGACGACGCTAATTGAATTCGATTGGGTGGGATGTAGAAATTTCCAACGCAATGCATTGAACTAGTTTTTATATTTCATGACTGCGCATAAAAATTCAAATTCAACTTGTTGACATACTCTACACACTCACATACACAAACACACATAAATTGGGTAGATTTTTCAATTGCCCAATCAGGTACACACATACGTCTATTGTTCTGTTTTGTTTTTGGTTTTTTTTTTCAACTCTGATTTATATACTGAGTACATTTTCGGTTGATTGTTTTACCTGCTATATCCTTTTAAACCGACTAAAATCCTATCAAAATAATAGTCGTTTTATATTTTCGTTTTGTTGGTATTTTTTATGCATTTTCGAATATATTTGTCAATTTTGCTGCCCAGAACAAAAGACACACACAGTGAAGGACAATTAATTACATAGTCGTTTGGAAATTTCGTAAATGTATATATTTGTGAATGGAAAATTTGTTTCTTTAAATGAAAACTGAATAAAAATTCGAACCAAGAAAAATTAATCGAAATTGAATCCTCTCTTTTCCCTTCTCTGTGTGTATTGAAACAATCGCACGATATAGTATATTTCATTTGATGTTTAATTTTTCTACTTTTTTTTCTCTCTCTCTCTCTTTGTCTATCTCTCTCGTAATATTCATTCAATAATAAACAACTTAACATAACTTATGCTAATGGTATTGCAACAGTTTTTTTTATTCTCATTTTCTATTTCATGTACACGTTTCAATTTATAAAGCATTTTTCTGACGCGTTTCTGCTTGGTTGAATAAAATTTAATGAAGAAAAAAAAATGAACATGGAAATGCTTCAAATTATGATCAATTTTTTGTGTTCATGCACAAATAAATCAAATGAAAATATTGTGAAATAATTATCTAACAGAGATTTTATTATCCAATTTGGTCTGAACACGCGAAATACACAATATATATATAAATTTATATAGAGATATATCTAAAGTGTGTTAAAGGCACACCGATTAAAGTCTTTGCATAAATTTTCCTACGAAATGAAGCAAGCAGAAATGTTTTGAATAACAAAAAATATAACCCAAATCTAGTCACGTGCTGGTTAAGTTTCAAAAATAGAGTTGTTCTTGTCAGAAATTATCTCTGCCCCGTTTCTGTTTGTTTTTTTTTATGCATATAATAATATTATATCTTGTTGCTTAGCTGTCAATGTGTGTAGTTGCCATTTAAACGTTGAATAAATATGTTTTGATTGTTAAATATTGTTTATGTGAAGAAGAAAAAAAATCAATATTAATCATTTGTAAATTTTGCTCTTCATCTCTCTTCATTACAAAATGAAAAACCACTTGTGTGCGAAAAATTGTGAAAAAAATAAAAAAAAATTACGGATATGATATAGAATAATGCTGCAAACTCATCAGAGACATCGATGGCAACACAACCAGGTGGATCGGTAACATCGAGAGCTGCATCAGAAGCGCGAGCTGTTCCGGGCGGTAGCGGTACGTCTCATCATGATTCAGCTACCGTAACTGGTGCCAAATTTCGACATGGCCTTCTACAACTGATGATTCACACCATTGACCCAATGCATGATGGTAATTTTCTATTTACAATCTCAGTTTGTCTCAAGTGATTTGATGTTGAGGAATCAACACAAATCTCACATAGTATGCATATAAGCAACATTAAATCAAATTTATTGATTTTATTTTTATATTATTATTGTTGTTGATGCTGCAGGAAAAGTCGATGAAAAAGCAACGCAACTGCACGCTATTGCTTCCTTAAAAGTTTTACTTGATGCAACAAAACCACAACGTAAGTAATAAGATCTTTTAATGAAATGATGTACAAATCTTTTAATGTCGTTCTATTGTGTTTTTTTTTTACTTTAGGAGGAGCCGCAACATCCACAGCTGCCAATAACGTTAGAACCAATTTTAAAGAAACGACTTTAGTTGGAGACCGACCAAATGGCAACATAGACACCACACTCGATTCGGTACGAACTGAAAACAATTTGTTTGTTTTTTTTTTTTTTTTGTCCAACAGTTTGTTTTTTTCCTACGATAATTTCTTGCTTTCTTTTTTCTCTTCCACTCTTGGTTGCATTTATGTTCTGCTCTCTCCGTGTTGATTTTCTATGGAACGGTATAGCAGAGTAACGATTTAGACGAACCGAATGAACCGTTGGACATGGGATGGCCCAAAGGGGGGCGAAAACGGTTAAGCTACGTATTGGTTGCACCGATATTGGTGCCACTTTGGCTAACACTTCCAGATACACGAACGCCGCGTGGCAAACGATTTTTCGTTGTAACATTTCTCGGTTCGATTGCATGGATAGCCGCATATTCATATCTTATGGTGTGGTGGGCGAATGTGTTTGGTGAAACGGCTGATATACCACCTGAGGTAAATACACATGGACACACAGCATTTAATCATTCAATAAACATCTATCTACTCTCTATTTTACACTCTCTATTCGCTTTCACTTGCTCTGTCTCGCTTCAACTAGCATAATTTATCATTGTCTCTAATCAGTTCCATTTCCGATTTGTTTGTTCGTTTTTTCGCAATGTTTTTCATTGCAATTAGGTGATGGGTTTGACATTTTTAGCAGCTGGTACTTCAATTCCGGACTTAATAACGTCAGTGATCGTGGCCAGAAAAGGTTTCGGCGATATGGCTGTTTCCAGTTCGGTTGGTAGCAATATATTCGACGTCACGGTTGGGTAAGTTATCACCATCAATATTGATAATCAATTTGTTTTTTTTTTGTTCAAAGAAAAGCTGCTTTATTTCTTGCTTTGAGCGATTTATTTCCAACGAATGTTAAAAACTAAGTGAACAAATGACTTCAACACTAACTATGAAGCACAGACATTTCTCAAATACAATGTTTTATTACGAAAATCGTTTGACGCGTGTTTGTAAATGAATCTTTTGGCAGTAGATTCTGTAACTGATGATTAAAAACACTTTGTCACAATTTATTTTCAATTATTTCTTAATATAAACACTTTTCCCTAACAATATAATAAATTCAAAAGGTAAACAAACATTGAAACTTTTGGACTTTTAAATCTAGTTTTCGGATTTAAACAACGCGCATTCAAGAACATGCATTTGCGCTCAGGATATGCGATCGTCCTATCGAAAATTCGAATGATAATAGCATAAATAGCATTGTTTGTTGATTGTCGCATGCAGTTTGCACACAACACCAAATTGCATTTGAATATATCTATATACATGTTTAACTTATGATCTTCTTCGTCTTTTCCATATTCCTAACTTACAGTTTACCGATACCATGGCTGCTATATGGTATATTTTTCCAAGCACCGGTTGAAGTCAATTCATGCGGAATGGTATGCTCGATTGCCATTCTATTCATGATGCTGCTATTTGTCATCGCATCAATAGCTTGTTTCCAATGGCGTATGAACAAAGGACTGGGAGTGACAATGTTTTTGCTCTATTTCGTATTCGTTGCCATTTCATTAATGTTCGAATACAAACACTTGACGTGTCCATTTTGAAGCGACGATGACATTAAATCAAAAGATAATATTCCACATTTCAAACAACAGAAAATCAACACAACCAAAAACACACCACACAAAACACGAAACCAAATAAACATCAATCGCATTTTCGAACTGACAGAGAGAGAGAGATATATACACACACAATATATACGAAAATCGTGAATAATAATGTAATATTGGAAGATAACACAAAATGAAATATATAAGTGCATAATAACACAGTGTTACTGAAATTGGAGACGTGTGCCGGGAAAAATAAAATTTACTTAGATCGCTAACATAGATGACAACAACAAAATAAAAAAGTTCAAAAATTTTATGCATTTTATCGGTAGAGCGAAAATATCAGGTCCTTTTTATCTGCATAATACGATTTTTAAATGCTTTTAAAACATATTTGAAACAGAAATCAATTGAGCTCGACGAAATCTAAGGAATGAATCAACAGAATAAAAAAAGACAAACAAAATGCGCAAACGCTATTTATTATTGGACTTTACAATTCCAAAAATGAACTGTTCCAAGTTGGATGAAGAGAATACATAAATTGTAAATTCGCCACCGAGAGCAATACAAAATAATCTATAGAACTACAGTTCAGAATAAACAATTGGCGCACAATTTCAGAAGAAAGTTGTTTTTTTCTTTTTTTTAAAAAATGAGAATTCTGATTTTAAAATGGAGAATATGCAACCAATAATAATATTAAAAGATAAATAGAAAATCACGTGTCGATACATTTATACAGCATTTATTTTAATTGAAAGTTTTGAATCCACACCATATACCCACATATACACACATACACCACGGATGAATGTATCCAGTTGTTACAAATTTCGTTAAATTCGCGCGTTTCAAGTTGATTCTCTCTCTTACTCTCTGACTCTCTCTATCTTTCCTTTTCCCTCTCCAATTCAAAATCTTCAATCAAAAATATAGGGCAAAAATAATAATCGATTGCTCAATTGGACTTGCAACTTATATTATTAAAGTGTACAATGTATTCAAGAAATTGTTCACATGTTTCATTTTTCCCGGGAATAAAATACTATTTTCAAAAAGTTTGTCTTTCTCTTCTGCTGTAAAACACTGAATGACATGATGATATAACAAAAAAAAAAAATGTTAAACCAGATTCCGCTGTCGAACTCAGTGTTGAAGAGAGCAACAACAAAAAATACAGCACACTTTCTGCACGTCACTCCTTCGAAAACTGAATTACAACAACAATTACAACTAAAAACGAATCGAAACAAACAAACAAAAAATGAATTCAATGGAAAAGCAATATTTGCTCAAATAATTTAATAATTACATTTATACAAAAAAAAAATATATAGGAAAATAGGATGATATAAAATCATAAACGGCCTTAGTAAATAAAAAAAAAACTCGAAAAAGACAAAAAAATAATAACAAAATAAGATTCAAAACAAACAACAACAATAACGAAAGAAAAAACCATCCCAAAAATATCGGAGTTGCTAAAATTCAAACACACACGCGTGTTTCTGCCCAAATTTTCTGGCTCAATTTAAGAGTGGTTGGTGGTACACAGATATAGACAGTGTTCCGTCTGTTGTGACAGAAAATCAGATCAATCGTATAGATAACATTTATTCCTCTCGAATATCCCTTTCTAACTTCTCAATAAACGTTCACGTCACGATTCAAATATAAACTGACGGAGAATTCACCTCTCCACACATACAATAATATAAATACATTTAAATTAATTTATTATATATGCTAATTCCTTACTGTAGTTGAAGTGTAAATCTTTCACTTTTAGACTAAAAACACACACACACACGAAAACCTTTTCATACCATTAACAAAAACACATGGAAATAACGCTTTAACTGAATAAAAACACAAACACACACTATATTACTCTTATTATGTAATCAATTATATGAAGTAGAGGCAAGTGATATTCTCGCTTCGAATGGCTAAAATTGCGTCTTCTGAATCACAAACAAAAAGAGACAAAATCATTCGAATATATATGTAATATTTATGAAACGAAATTTGAACAACTGCTACCAAAAGAAACCTATTTATACATATATATTGTACTATTGAATGAAAATATATATATATATATATATATCATATATATATCCTCCAAAAACTCCTTCTCTCTTTTAGAATGATACACAAACAAAAAAACTTTACATCAAGTATTATTACATCAAAATATTTTTTAAAATTCGGATGCACATATCGTTGAAATTAAAACTTACTATTCATATATACAACAACCTGAGGAAATTTAAAAAAAACCACACAACCTTTTACTTATAATACCTAAAATTGAACTAAACTAAACCAAAACTAGGACTTAACGATGAGAAATGATCAACCAACTCACACTATTATAGTTTTAACATTAACAAATTGAATCGGCGAACATTCACACTCTGAAAATGGATTGTTAACTTTTCTGGTCGCGAGTATCGATTTTTCAATGACATGCAACTTGCATTTATCTCGCATTTTTTTATTTAACAAATTGTTTGCACGACGCTTTCCGCAAAGTCAATCCATTTTACGGGAAATGCAAGTTCATGTGTCCAAGTTTCGTATATTTGTCACACCGTTTTCTGAGGCCAACCATCCCTCCCCCAATCACTTTTACACGGTCTCTCGCTATTGTTTATGTCTAGAGCATATGTGAACTTCATGCAATTAATAATCGATTGGCCTCATTTTTTTTTGAAGCGCAAATATTCCTGAGTGCATTGACACCCTGAATTCCGCTCTTTTGTGTTTAATTTAACTTCATTCTCATGATACATTTTGTGTAAAAACAATGACAAATGAGATTAGTTAGAGACCTGTTGTTGAAAATGAATTATTTATGTAACACCAGCATCTATTTTCAATGCGACGAAATCAGTGAGAGAGCCATATTTCATTTTCAGTTAATGAATAACATGTAATAAAATCATCGACACAACATAAATAACAATGTTATTGTTATATTTTGATAAAAAAAAACAGACAGTAAATCTATTATCGGCAGTAAAACTCAGCATTTAAAGAAAAAAAACCAAAATAGAATGAAACAAACTAAAGAAACAATTCACAAATAGGGAATAAGTTTAATCAAATCGTCTCGTCGACGTGATGAACACAAAAAAAAAATAGAAAACAAATCACATCATTTGATGATGTGCATTTGAATCATAATACGCTTCTTATAATTAATCGAAATATAAACAAAACAAATGAAACAAATAAAAGTGGAATACAGTGAACTAGACAATTGTTAAGTAAAATTTGAAAAAAATGACGACGAATGAAATTAAATGCATAAGTAAGCGTTAAATGAGTACTTTCAAAAGAAAGCACTCACCATTTTACTAAATGCATAATGAAAATGTAGCAAATTGAAAAATAAGATATTGTTCCAAGTGAAGATAAGGATGAACGTAGCCTAGATTGAAAACTTGTAGTGTTTTTAAAATCGATGATGTTTGAAGGACTTTTATTGTAGCATTTGGTGAACGTGGTGTAGTCAACGTCACTCAATTAGAATTAACTATGCCATTTTTGTTCAATCATTTTTTTTTTCATTTGTGAATATTGTTTCAGTTTTAAATTGCCATTCGAATGATATCGATTCAATTTTATTCATTTAACAAAGAACGAATAACAACTTAACAAACAACGGTACAATAAAAAAGATACACAATTTGCCGAAAAACATAATAATTAAAACAAACAAAAAATAAACAAAATAAAAAAATATGGAAGGTTTCAAATCATACTTATACACACACCAATGAGTAGCATTAGCACAACAAATGCATCCGACATCGTTTTTATATTTACAACAATTTCACATCTTGTAAACCATACTGTCAATGTTGAACGAATCGGACCACATACACATACACTCAATGAAACGATAAAACTTAACATATTTACGAAGTTCGTTGGCAAATGATTACACCAGTCCAAAGAAGAAAAATGCGTGATCAGACCTACCTGTATGATAGACTCGGTTTTTGCATGCAAGCGCATCCAATAGGACAATTTTGTAACAATTCAACCTTAATCTACTCTTAAAATGTCAAAATAGTTCAACTAAGTTCGTTTGTGTGCTGTTTTCCGCTTTGCAAACACTTTTCAAGCATGGTTTTGTACAATTAGCAGCTATATGTGATACACTGAATGACTTCACTTGTGTACATATTCGCTCGGAAATTGTGTAATTCCAAGAGATTATGTTATTTCAAAAATTCGTTAAGATCAGGCATTGGTCCTCTAAGGAGGATGAATGGCGAGAAGGGAAATGAAGAGGAGGAAAGCGCTGAGCTTCTCAAGTGAGGTGAACATTTTTCTAACCAAAAAAGATATTTTCTTGATAAAAATAGTTTTTTGACCAAAAAAAAAACTTTTCCTCCTCAGCGTTCTCTTCCTCCTCCTGATTTTCCTCCTCCCCATTTCTCCTTCTCAGCGGAACAATCCATGGTTGGGATTTTGGGATTTTGCAATTCATCCAGCACGAAAAGTTTGCATCACACACTCGGTTATTTTTGAGAGTAAATTAACTACATGTCATTCAAATGATTTTACTTTCCCTTTGATCAATCTTTATTTTGGTTGTTTTTCCTTTTCAAACTTTCAGTCTATTTTTTTTTTGTTTTACAATTCGAACGCCTTCCATATCCTTGTATATATTTACACAAAAAAATAATTACAGTCTTAGTAATAGTTTCTTGTTGTTTATTCCTTTTATCATCTAACATAAAAAAGGTATTTATTAATTGTATATTTTTACAGACAAAATAAAAATGAGAAAAAAAATATAGTGAATCTTTGAACTTGTAGAGAAAAGTTTAAAAAGAAAAACAATAAAAGTCAAGAAAAGTCTTGATCGGTCCTCAGTTTTGTGTGCGTAAATTTCGTTGGAGAAATGAATTATTCACAGCTTTTTGCGAATTGAAATCGTTCTGAGCCATAAATAATATGAAAATCGTTGAGAGAACGTTAAGAGAACGTTAGAAAAACCAAATCCTACGGGATAAAAATTCTATAAAGCAGTTATGAATATATTGTAGAAACTAGAAAACGATAAGATGTTTCATGTTATGTAATTGAATCAAATTTAACAAAGAGAAAAAAAAAACAAAAAAAAAATGAAAAGAAGCACGCACGTTCGATGAAACGAAAAACCACATTAAGAACACACATACACACACACATACAATTAAATAATTAAGAAAATGCGTTCGAATGAGAGCCAGTTGAAATAAAAATGTTTTCTCTAATAATCTAGTGTTATATAATTATGTGAGATAAGAAACGTCCCAAATGAAGCGCTTTTAAATGAAATTACAACAGCAAAAAAACACACAAAATTGAATTAAATAATAATTATACTGAAGCGAAAAAACAAAAAGTAAACCGCAACAGCAACCAACACGTAAGAATAAACAACAATGATGAAAATGTTACATGTTTAGCTATTAAGTAGCTTAGGTATAAAAATACAAGTACTGCACAACAATTCGTAATAGTGGAAGCATTAGCACTTCGTAAAGTATCATTATTTTTCTGTCATCGAATTTTTTTCTCTGAAAAATTCCATTTGATCAAATCTGTGAAAAATAAAATCTGATTTTTTTATCGAAACATTATTCGATGATTCTGAAACAACGACAACGTTTTCGAATAACACTAGACTTATATCGCGATCTAAACAGTATTTATTTGTGCGAAGAGTTCAAAATAAGCAGAAGAAAAGTTAATAAGAAAAATACCAAGATAGTAAAACGTAACATTCAAAATGGAAAACATTCTCATCACTGCCGTTTTTACGAAACAAAAAAAAAAAAAAAAACAACAACAAAGAAACATCTCTAAATCCAGATTCGCATTTTCAGCATATATATATTAATGCAAAATGTATACAAACCAGAAAACTCAATATAAAACATTTAGATTAGTGAAAGAAGAAAATAGCAGCATCAAAATACACACTCCGTTTGAATTTAGAATCTATTTAATCAACTACTTTCAAATATATACACACATATGTATGATCATCGAATTGTATTTCATTCCAAAGTTAATCAAAGCTTTATTGAGATATCCGTTTCGCACATAAAGATCACAACCACACACACACACACACAACGTTTTACTCAAACAAAACATGGCAGACTTTTCTATCGAATAATTCGAAGATGAAAAACAACGGATAACAAACAGTTAACAACAAATGAAAATAATTAGCTTAACTCTTCGCATACATCATTCTTAATTCAATGAAAGAAGCAAGTTTGGGTTTTTTATTCGATTTTCTTCGGGTTTTTTTTTCCACTCAATATACAAACAATCTCTTTAAAATTTTATCAAAACTAACAGTCCAAAATAAAAAGTTTAAGAAGATAACTTAACAATTCACACGCGTGAAATCTCTGCCAATACAACAAACAAAATTAAAATATTTCAATTCACAGGTGGTACAAATCTATTTTATTTAGTAACATTATTACTGTACAATATTTTTTTATTTTCTCTCTTTATCTCTCTCTCTCTCTCAAATTTTGATGAGATGTACTTATGTATAAAACAATGAACAACACTATCGTCTAGCGAATATTTTAACGAATCTTCCATTTCGATTTTCAAAACTGAATTTTTTCCATTATTTTATAAAATTCCTTCTGACAATTGAGTTTCGCTTAATTTTCGGTTCGAGAAAAACAAAAGTGTGATATCTCTATTTTTCCAACGAATACGAATATATTACGATTTCTTGGAACTTTTATTTTTTACGATTCTAAAACTTTCGCAAAATCAAATCGTTCAACAATATTTATATTAGAAATAATAGAGAAACTGATTTTTTATTTCGCTTCTCTGTCATTGTGTTATTCATTTAAATATATCGAATATATGTATTAGCAAACAACGCTCATCAATCTCCAACGAAAGAAAAAATTGAAGATAATTCCTTTGTTAGAAGGTTTTTTATATATGCATATCACAATGTTAATCAGTATTTTGTTTTTCCGTAAACACACCCTTTGCAAAACAAAAATCAGGAACACACAGATATGTTTTCACAATTTTAATTTTGCCTTTTATTGATATAAAACACACTCACCAAAATTTAAAAACAAAAAAAAAATGATGAATTTTTGAAATAATGTTTGTTACGACCAAATCTGTAGATAAAATTTTTAAGGAATATACAATTTTGAAGTTTAAACGTTAATCGAATTGTAAATGACACTTAATTTTCCTTCTTTTTTGTAGAAATCGATAGATAATGTTATATTAGCTTTATTCTTCTCTAAACAAAATAAAAGCTCACTCACTTACTTGAGCACTATTTGTTTTTAAATATGTTCATCATTCGTGCATTTTTCGACTATTTAAGTCTTATAATTTCAATGTGTTATGCACATCAACGAAAAAAAAAATTTCAATAAAAAAAAACATGCACATTTCATTTTCTTCAAACTTATTTCCGAACTGATTATGTGTTCGGAATGAATAATCAACTTTTTAAACCATGAACATAAATAACGTTAATCTCGTGATAATTAATGAAAGTAATGAACGAAAGTGAAAGTTATATAGAGGCCTGTACGGTTAAAATATCAGCGGGACACCCCAAAAAATTATTTTCCCACTTGGGTCGTTGGATGACAATGATATAATTATTGTATTCATATATTAAAAAAAACACACACACATACATAGTTTTTATCGTAATACTTATGAGGTTTATAATGCACCTAAAATCATTTCATGAACAAAGCTTTTAAAAAAAGAAGAAACCTATTCATTTTAGTTAGAATATGCACACATTTAGATCTTATATCTATCGTACTTATAGCTGTAATGTTAATTAAAAACAATGAAACATTTAACACAAATTGAACAAAAACTAAACCAAAACAAAAAAAAAACTACTACGAATTCTATATTGTTGAACGCTCTTTTAACATTTAAGCCTATTAGTTTGATTTGATTCATTTTCCTCCTCCTTCTCCTCGCCCCCCAGACATATAATGTATCCCTATTCTAAGGACTGTTTCGTTGTATGAATATGAATGAACAAACAAATTGTATTATTGTAATTAATATTAATATCAATTACTGTGATCGGAATCAAACAAAAAAATGAAACACTTTTTGTTGTGTACAATTTAATTAACATTTATATTTTGTGATATACATTACTAGACGATATACGGCCATTCGATATAGGTGTGCGCACGCAGTTTGTCGAAGCAGAAAGAAAACACGTTTATGAATGAAATATCTCGAATTGGACTTATACCGGTCACTGATTTTCGACACTGACTTCTTTTGTGCTTTTCCTATAATTTCTCAATTTATAGGCAAAAAAAAAAACGAAATCGCAAAATTAGATCAGCATGTACGATATAAATCGTGAGGTACGCGAGCCTTTTTCAACACAAATTCTATTCAGTATGGTAAAAACGTTCCAATTCGGTAATTTCAAAAACAAATTATTTGGTATTGCTAATGATTGTCACGAAAGTGCTTGTTCCAGGTTAAATAATGACCAACCAAATATGGATTAGAAAACAGTAGCCAATAGTAGTTTAAACGAACAAAATGTGAACGTTGATTAGAATGATTAAGAAATGATCGTGGAAATAACAATACTCAGACTTCCAAATGGTTCAAAGAAAAATATCTGTGACACAATACTGCAACGAATGCCACGTATGCCGTCAAGCTAGTTTCTTGGGTTTTTTTTTCAATTTATAGAAGAAGTATCGGTTCGGTCGATTGAAAAAGGAAAACATATCGATGATTGAACAGCTTCTTACAACGTCATATATCCGATGTAAATATGACGGTCCAATGCGCTTTTTTTTATTCCTTTGTATGGTTTTGCCTAAACTTTCTGCAATATTTCTATAAAAATCCAAAGAGATTATTTTCGTTATTGGCATATAAGAGTCTTTTACAATTAATTTAACCTTTAAACAAATTGTTGAGAAAATGTGCAATTAAAGGTATTAAAAAAATGATAGATTTCCATCTAAACTAGAGAATATGCAAGAAATTAGCTAAAAATTCATATCATTTAATTGTTAGGCTACACAGGTACTTGACAAATTTTAAACTAATTTTTTTTTGTTAGCTACGTTGTTTCTCTATTACAAAACAACAACAAAAACAAGCCAATAGAAGAAAAACACAATTTCTCTCTGTCTTCGTTGAATTTTATTCATTTTAAATAATGAATAGGGCATTTTGATAGACAAAGTCAGCCGACTTTTCTGTTTCTTCAACAGATTTTCATTTATAGAATGAATAGTATTAAACTTACAATTTATTCGCGCATATGTATGTATCCATCGAACGATTCATGAGCTATACAAATATAAAGAATGTGCATATTGATTTTGTTTAGGCGCATTTGTTGTTTGAATCTCGTCCCGCATACGTTTTAAGTTAGTTGCAAAAAAAATTATACATATATATATACTAATTTATATTACAAACCAAACAGATGATGCAAAATGCAATTTTATTAGGCGTTATTCATATATGAATTAAAATGAAAGTTTTATGTATTTAAACAAAAAAAAATAACAAATGTAGATAAATTGCATTACCACAAACACAGAGAAGAAAAAAAAAACTTGACAAAAACGATATAAATCATTTTTGTAATCCCTGACATCTAATTTTTAAACTGTTTTATTTAGAACATAGAATTTTGTTGAATTTTACAGAATATGTATACAACATTATATAAACAATAACAAAAACAACATTCAAACTATACAGTCGAATAATTTATACGAAAACCACAACAAGAAACAAAAAATAATAATAATTAACAACTCCTCTTCAAACTACACATAACCCATATATGCATAAATCTATATATATTTACTTTGTGTAAAACAGTTATTGATTTGATTGCATATTTATGGCTTTCTCTCTATCAATTCTTCTCTACCAATGCGAAAAAAAGCCGTTTGTTTATGTTTCCACTCCAATTCAACTCCTTCAACTTCTTTATGCAAAATCAAATCACACGTAACACGTACTGATATTTTTAGATATATTAGAATCGAATTTCATCAATTTTATTTTTATTTTTCTTTCATTTTCGTCTTCTTCTGAGAAAAAAAAACCACCCTCTCTTCTCACATGTTTTGATGTTACCAATATTAAATCTAGAAATATATTACAAAAAATGTATAAAAAAAATAATTATTATAATATGCAATAAATTGAGTACCATGCCAGAATGAAGATGGATGTAAAGATGAAATGCTAAACAAAAATGATACATCATTACACAATAAAACAGAAAAAAACACAATTCTCGAAATTTTACGAAACAAAAACACGAAATCGAAGAAGAGGATGTGAAGAAAAACAAATGAACGAATGATGCCATTAGATCGGCAATAGCGTTAAAATCACACGCAATTAAAAACGTTACGAATTAAAATTAATATTTCAGACTATAATAAATTCTATATTATTGATACACTCACATAAACAAAGAAAATGAAAAACCACTCAAAATGATTATGGAACCGAAAGATGATTTTAAGAATAGCGACAAAAATGAATGAGATGGAAATCAGTGCGAACTATAACTATTTAAAATGAAATATATATCACGATAATGATATTAGCAAATGAAATCTATATGTTTAAGACAAAACAAAAAAAAAATGTTTATTTGAAATGAAAATATTAAGCAGACAATATAAGAAATGAAATGAAAAGCAAATCTGGGTTTTACTTTTTTCCGCTCCTTTTTCAGCGCAGAAGTTGTGCATTGTGCATTGAATGTGTGTAATCTAGGTAAGTAGTAATAAACTTCACTTCAATGTATTTTTAAAGACATTCTTACGGAACCAGTCTGACGTACTATGAATTATCTATATGGACACGGCTGGTAAGTAATCTAACGAGATAAACTTGAAGAAAAAACTGCTCTTCACTTCCAAAAATTCATTCAATTTCCCTGTAGCACAGGACCTGTGCCCATGTATGCTGTGAATAATAATCAATGAATATGTTCGCAACAAGTTGTTGTTGCCAACAAACATATAAGTTCTATGTGTGCTATAAATACTTTCGTCCAAACACATTCAAATTTTAATTTTATAAATATATCCATTTCGTGTGGCGATTTATTTCTGGTTTAATATGCTACAAAGTACACGAGAATCGTATTTTATGCGTTAGTCTTCTTAGAAGAGTACATCGACAAAAAACGTCCTCGCTCAAATTCCACGTTGAAAAAAAAAATTAGTTCGGAAGAAAAGTACATTTCAATTTTATTGCACTGAACGAAAGTAAAATGAAAATGCGGTGTGAATTTAATTCGATAGGTTAGTGTTTCTGTTTCTCATCACATAAAATCTAAAACCAGTTATAGTGCGTTTTTTAGTGTTTTGTGACAATGTTTGTACGGTTATGTCGTCAAACAAATTCACGATTCTGTAACTAAGTAACAAATTACGTAACGCATCAAATGTATCTCTTTATTATTTATAGAAAACAACGATACTTTGGAATTTCCATATCTTCCAAAGGATCCGTTTTCATTGGAGCAGCGTCGATATGGATTTATCATTTTACACATAATTGGAGTGTTTTATATATTTTTCGCGATAGCTGTTGTTTGTTATGACTTTTTTATACCGACATTAGAAGCAACAATTAAAAAGTTTCGAATAAACTATTATGTGGTTGGCACTATATTTATGGCCATTGACATGGGTATAACACAACTTCTAACATCTGTGATTGATGTAATCGTTTTGTTCGATGTGAGCATCGGTGCGGTTCTAAGTTCGGGAATATTTCGAATATTGTTTTCAATTGGATTGTGTGCGATTTTTTCGCGAACATTTTTATCGCTCGCATGGGGGTCATTGTTTCGCGAATGTACATTTTACAGTGTCAGCTTAGTGGTATTGATGTATTTCATTCATGATAATTTGATACATTGGTGGGAGGCATTCATATTAATTCTAATCTATGGCGTTTACCTCATATTTGTGACACTAGATATTATTATAGAAACGGTAAGTAAAATAAAACAGTTTTATATTCATTGAATATTATTCAAAGCGACATTAAAATACCATATAAAACTATTTGTCTGGCGAAGTTCAGTCATTAAAATCCAAATTATTTCAGATATTTCAAGTATGTGCACTCGCTTTTTCGTTTATATGTAATAGATACCTACAACATTGACAAATGCAAGATACACATTTGTCAATGATAATAATCAAATAAATGTCCAGCCACCGACTCCAATGGACGCTCATCCTCTCACCACAAACAAATCGGTAAGTTGAATTTTTCAAATAGTTGTCGTTAATCTATTTTATTTAAAAATAAATGTTATGTCATTCTCAAGTTGAAAAATATTATAGCAAACAGAAGCAAAGCATTGCAGATTGTGATTGCAGTGATTTTAACGCCAATGGAGTCAACACTTCCCAATATACGGAAATTGCATCAAAGTGGCTTGATTATTTGGTGGGCATTTCTTGGTTCAATTATGTGGTTGAGTGTGCTTGCATACCTTCTCATATGGTTTGTGTTCGTCATCAGTGACACATTTAATATATCGGCTGAGGTATACAAATAACTAAACCCTTTCGAAATTATCCAAAACTGAATTCTTTCTCTCTTCATATTGTTTGAATAAGGTGATGCGTTTGACAATTATAGCTACGGCTACCTCTATCCCAAACATAATGTCATCTGTAATCGTAGCTCGGAAAGGTTACGACGACATGGCTGTAGCAAGTTCAGTTGGAAGCAGCATATTTGGCATTACTTTTTGGTCAGTCCATTGAATATGATTTTCAAAATTGTTCTAATTAAAGTTTTGTTTTAATTTACATAGTTTGCCGGCGCCTTTGATGATTTATAGCATTTACTACAAAATACCTGTTAAAGTGAATTCATGTGGATTACCATGTTTAGTTGCTGTTACATTTATCATCCTGATGTGTATTATTTTATTATTAGTGGTTTTTCGGTGGCGTGTCAACAAAAGACTGGGTGTCATCATGTTTTTTCTATACTTTTTATTCATCGTGATATCAGTTATACTTGATTATGGATACGTTGTGTGTCCGATTTAAGACAGTGATTTTTTATTTAAAAACCGGTTAAAATATCGTGAATAATTTTTTTTAGAAAGTGTAAAGTTTTTCAAAGAACCGTAACAAATCCATCGGAAAATTGGATAGGTAGTCAATTTCCGGTCGATGTCAATTTTCGAAAAATCGTATATACTACTAAAATGTACTAATTATGTACAATTATGTACAACAATTTTTATGATTATGTACCAACAAAAATTTTTCAGAATTTGGATTTTTAAAAATTGAAAATATCAAAACCCGGAAAATGTTTACCCGAATTTGTACAACACCAAAGTTATACGTCGTTAAAATGTACAAAATATGTACAATTCAAATCACCCATCAGATTTGAAAAATTTTCATCGGGTCACTATCTGGAGCCAAAAGTTCAAAAATCAAAAAAGTTCGATTTACGGATTTTTTTTTTTTAATTTCGTACACCTCCAGTGTATACGTCGTTAAAATGTACAAAATATGTACAATTCAAATCAACCATCAGATTTGAGAAATTATCATCGTGTACCCAAATTTCACCCAGTCCAATTTTTATAGCAGTTTTTGAATTCGCCGCGAATGGGCAACTTTTTAATCATCCATATTATCATAACAACGTATATTGTATAAAAATGTACAAAATATGTACAATTCAAATCTGTATTTAGATTTGCAAAATTTCAATCGAGTACTCAAATTTTACCCAGTCCAATTTTTAAAGCAGTTTTTGAATTCGCCGATAATGGCCAACTTTTTAATTATCCATATTATTATAACGAAGTATATTGTAGAAAAATGTACAAAATATGTACAATTCAAATCTGTATTTAGATTTGCAAAATTCCAATCGAGTACTCAAATTTCACCTAGTCTAATTTTTATAGCAGTTTTTGAATTCGCCGCGAATGGCCAACTTTGTAATTATTCATATTATTATAACAAAGTATATTGTAGAAAAATGTACAAAATATGTACAATTCAAATCTGATTTTGTACAATCGATATTGATTATGTACAAGTCAAATCTGATTTTGTACAATCGATATTGATTATGTACAAGTCAAA
>NW_022197577.1:522926-568100 GCF_009176525.2 Contarinia nasturtii
ATCGATATTGATTATGTACAAGTCAAATTTGATTTTGTACAATCGATCATTAGCAAAATGAAAACACTTAAACATGAAATTTTCTACAGAAAAAGAGGCCACACAGTGCAATACGAAAGCACACCCGAAGTTTGCATGATTACGAATAATCGAGAAGAAAATATTTATAAGTATAACACCAACAATAAAATATCTAAATGAAATAGATGAATTCGAATAAGAATCTCATTTCTTGGAACTCTCTGAGAAAAATTGTAGCCGCCTGGTTCATACACTGTAAGTAAACAATTTAAAAGCGAATACGAAGCTATGAAGAGTCGCGTACACCCAAGTATTAAGAATATCTAATTAAATGCAGTCAAGTAGCTTGATTAAGAGCTCGATTTTTATCAAACAAAACCGGAACTCATAAGCCGATTCATTGAATTCGTCGAAAAGAGAGAATTATACAAGAATGTTAAATAAGTTTAATGTCGCACTTGAATGTTTTAAGTTATAACAATAGAACGATAAACTGAAAAATGTATTCATATAAAGTTGTTTATATCAATCGGTATTATACCGTCTGTTTATGTTTTGTCAATTTAACCAGCACTGTATAGAAATGCTTCGACAAAAGAAAACAGCAGATATTGAGCGCTAAACAAACAAAGTGAAATACTGCGAACAATTCAAAAGATAGACTTTTAAGGTGAAATATTGATGGAAAAAAAGTGTTTGGATATCGAATTTGACATGTAGCAAACAATTTCTCACGATAAAATAACCATTTGAGATTTTTGTATTGCAAATTGGCTGTCGACAAAAGTAAATCGGTGCAATTTATGTAAGATAACACGTATACGCCTATGTCTAGCTTAACAATGGCTAAATAAAAGATAAAAATGTACAAATATGATAATAATAATAAATGGTTGTTTTAAAAACAGAGTAAATAAAACTGGGTAGTCAGTCAAATCACCTTCAGTCGAAATGGCTGCGATTTTTCTGTGCATTTTTTGAGTGTGGGAATGAATCACTGACACGTTAAAAACGATCAACAGATGTTCAACATTCGAGAAAGCCAAAGGAGTTGTCAACCGTTCTTTCGCAATATTTTAAACGTAGCATTTGTTTATTGTAAACGTGGATGGGTCGAAAAAGCGCAGATTTACGTTATGACGACATTGCCCACCATATGTCCCTTGAAAAAAATGTTCAAAACTTTTTGTACCGAATAGATTCTAATTTGACATGAAATAAAAACACTTTTCAGTTTTTATTGAATAAAATTTATTTATTTTTTTTTTTTCATCATCTTGAAACATGTCTTCAACTTCAAGATTCTCTCTTTTTTGGTTGATTTCAGTATTCATTTTTCATTTTTTTCATTAATAAAATTATTACAGTTGTATCTTTTACTTTAATTTTAATACGTAAGAATCGTTTTGATTAAACTTTATAAGAGAAATTGTTTTTTGTTTTTATTTCATATTTCTTAAGAAATGTTTCTATTACTAAATCTATCGATATTCTCTTGATTGGGTGTTGATTCTAAATTTTGCATTACTTTCGTGCACAAATGTATTTATGTCCAGAACGTATTTTCAAAGCACGCTATTTATATTTTTATATATATATATATTATATTAATATTAGTTCATCTGCATCTTTATCGGTTGTTTCGGGTGTTTACTTGTAGCGTGAAATTTGAAATTTTGTATGTGTATGTGTGTGTTTTTTTTTGTTTTTCTTTTGAACTTAAGCAGGCAATTGAAGTTTTTTGCCCTTCAACACCTTTGTAATATATAAGTAGAAGAAGTCACAGTACAAAATGGTTTGAATAATACCGGCAAAAATGGCAATCAAATCATAGTGACTTTCTGTAATGTAACGCCAAATCCAGTTGATTAAATAAAGTCCACGATATGATCCCAATGCAAACAAATAATGGCTGGTAATACTCTCCGCTTCGCCGGTTTTGCTGACCAAAAATAATTGTGGTAAAATTGCAACCGATTCCAAGTAAATTGAGAATGTCCATAGCACTTCCATTACGGTGAAATCATGATTTATCAATAAGGCCAAAATAACCGTTGGTATGAGCAGAAATTCAATGCGAAACGAATCATGATTGCGATCGTATGTGGCACGGAATTTCGCAAACATTAAGAAAACAGTTGCCACGGATGCACCGATAAACACAACTTTCATTGTTGAATTGTACACACTTATGAATGTTGTGAACAAATCTAAATAACGTGTTATATAGACAATGGTAAAAAGAATTTGCGATTTTCCCGATATGCCGGCACACGATCTCGTTTTCCATATTTTCAATAGCAATATTATGATGGCCAATAGATGTGACAAATCGCCCGTTAATCGAAAGATATTCATGTTGGTTTCTGTTTGGAAATTTGTTGTTTTGACTCTAATTAACTAAATGTCGTCGGATGCTCAGTCGGTCGGTCTCGTATCGTTGACACGTTAACACTCGATTCTCTATATCTTTTTTCGTTGTTTCCGCTGTTCCGAACTCAACTGTTTGAAAATGAAAAAGTAGACAAATGACAACACTTTATATATTTGAAAAAATTATGTGCGAAAATGATTACAGGTTAGCTTAATTACAATTCAATCGATAAATGGTTTAAAATTGAATGAAATCAAAAATTGTCACACAAAAAATTATAATACACCGCAACTAAACGACTGACACTGACGTGATCAATACACAAACGAAAAATGACGTGGCTGACAATGGAGATGTTCTATGTTTGTTCTTGCGTTCGCAAATTTTGACAGCGTCTCGCTTATAAAAGCGGCCAAACGACACAGAAAAAATCGATGGTTTACTAAAATAGACTATTCTTATCACGTACACTAACTCGTGGCTTTTGCCCGTTCGAAAATTATTATCAAAAAAATCTTTTCTTTTTATTTACCGAACTGATGTATATATGGAAATCTTCTATTCCGATTGACTATGCGACGGGATCAGTTTACCGCAATCAAATGCAATTCACTGTGTAGTTGTTGTTCTTTAATATCTGAGAGAGAAAAAAAAATCGGACTAGAAAATTTGTCATTAGAATGACACAACGTGAAGTTGGCAACATATGAATTAAGTCGCATTCACAATCATAACAAATCATTATCTTGCTAATAGGAAAAAAATTCGTTTTAAAACTGATAAAGCAAAGAAAAAAAATTTGGAAAATTATTAATTTCGACATCCAAAATTGCCATTGTGACATGTCGTTGATTACAGAGCAGTTTTTTTAAAAAAAAATCCAAATTTAATTGATACTGTAACAGAAACATACATCCATAAAGCACTGTCAAAATTGCGGCTGTACATAACATACGTGTGATGGCGACAGCAAACACATACGGTATACGCTTCACTCGTTCTGTTGTTTTGAACGTAGCATGTCATTAATGAATAAACGTGTAACCAAACGCGTCACACTCACACATGCACATGTATTGTATGAGTGTATTGTGCTTTAAAACTGGTCCGGATCACAATGCATCGTTGACAACTTACAAATCAAAAGAATTCAATAATAACTAAACAAAAATCCTTTTTGTTGAAAAAAAAAAACATTGAATTGTAAAATTTTCGTGCAGTAAAAGTGAGAAATATGGACAATCTTTCGGATCAAATGGGATTGTTGAGTGATGATTTAATAGAAGAATGTTCAGAAGATTCAGACGACCATGGTCATTCGAAAAATATTCCACTTCGTGAACAGGATCGATTTTTACCCATTGCAAACATAGCGAAAATCATGAAAAGAGCCATACCCGAAAATGGAAAAGTAAGTAAATCAAACACTTGCGTTTTCAATTGATCGATTTTTACAAATCTTTCCATATTTGTAGATTGCAAAAGAAGCACGTGAATGCATTCAAGAATGCGTGTCTGAGTTTATATCATTTATTACGTCCGAGGCTAGTGAACGATGTCAAAATGAAAAACGAAAAACAATCAACGGTGAAGATATACTTTATGCAATGTGCGCACTTGGTTTCGACAATTATGTCGATCCATTGACATTGTATCTACACAAGTATCGTGAAACAACTAAAACTGATCGGAATATCAGCGGTGCTGATAGTTCATTTGACGAATCAAGTACAAGTAATTTCAGTAAGTTTTTTTAAAAAGTCAGCAAGTTTATCAAAACAGCAATAAAAGACAGGATTTTTGCCTACATTTTTTCTAACGAATTTTGTACTGTAATTTCAGATCTAAATAATTTGAGGAATGGGACCAATGCAAGTACGTCAAACAATAGTGCCACAACAAATGGAACAATAACAAATGCAAATACAGCAGCTAACATATCGTCAGTGGGTGGTGGTGCCGGCGTTGTACTAGGACAAATTGGCGAAAGCATATTATACTATGATGCACAAAATCAATCGTTTCAACTATAGAATGAATGCATATAGTTATGATTCTTTTTTTTCTTTTCATTTCATTTATTTTTTAGTATATACGACCTAAAAAAAGAAAATTTTAGAAATAATATCGAATGCAAATGATTTGTTTGTAAAATCTGGTATATGTTTTATTAATATTTGATAGCTCAAACATCGTACATTGTAAAAAAAAACACTCGACGGTTTTAACCATTTCAATAAAAAAAAATGTTTATCAGTAATCGGAATTTAATGTCAACGGAAACGTAATGAAGGGTGTAAAGCACTTTTGCGATAAAAGTCACTGTAAAGGACTATAAAAGTCTCTCAGACTATGGGTGTGTGTGTGTGTGTGACTGTGTGAGTAACAAAGAGTTATTGTGTGGTTTTGAATGTCGATGTTCAAGGGATACAGTAACCGATTTAAAAAATGATTGATTATTCAATTAAAGACAAATAAAATTCATCTGATTCAGAGTGAAACAAAAAAACAAAATCTTTTTAGTAGTCTGTGCCACGTGAAACGACTTCTTTGCATGTTGGTCGAAGCATGATTGTATGTTCATATTGAGCCGTGTATGATCCTTTGATATCGCACAACGGTGGATAAGCTTCAACGACACCCTTGTCACATAAATCTTTGAGCGCCATTTGGTATTTTGTGGCGCCGGCTCTGTCTAACCACCGTTTACAGAATGCCAATGTACTAAAGTTTTTGTTGATTGTATTCAACAATGACTTCGATGATTGCAAACGTAATGGAACATATGGTGTATCAAATGTTTTCATATAATGTGAACATTCCATATCTTCGTGAATCAAACCACGTCCGGTCGAACCGAATGTTTCAATGGCATAGAATTCATTTTCTTCCATGCGCGTTGTTTCGCCACCCTTGACAATGGGCACCGTTTTACCAGCATGTATACGATATGGACTGATTGAATGACCATTCAGATTACGAATACTTTTCACCTGATACGTTTTACCATCAATTTCCACTTCATACGATTCCATGACCTCTTGGATAGCCGCACCAATGTCGCACAGTCGAACATCAATACCAGCCTCACGGATACCGGTGTTGGTGGCGTCTTTTACAGCTTCCTTGAGCCTATCGAATTTCGGATTGAATGCCAATGTAAATGCACAATCAATGATACGACCATTAATATGTGTACCAAAATCAATTTTACAAATGTCATCGTATTGCAATACTGTGGTATCGCCTGCATTTGGTGTATAATGAGCGGCACAATGATTCAATGAACAACCCGTTGGAAATGCAAGTCCGGCCTCTAAACCATTCTCAGCAATCAATTTACGGGCAGTATTTTCCAATTCTTCGCATATTTGAATCATTGTCATGCCGGGCTTTACCCAATTTTGAATGTATTGACGTGTCTGACGATGTGCTTCGGCGGCCAAACGAAGTTCCTTATAAATGTCGGTGTGCAAACGATCCAATGCACGTTTTTCTTCGCTCGTAAAACGATCGGCTGCTTTGCGATCATCCTCAAATGTTGGATGTCGCAAAATTTCACCTTCGGGATAATTACCATCCGGATAGAGTTCAACAATTGAGATGCTTGGTGGTGTTGTTTGCACCTTTTTACCATCATTTTTAGCCTTATTTTTATTTTTATTCTTCTTCTTCTTTTTCTTTTTGGCCGCATCATCACCAGCTGCATCATCGCCATCACCTTCGACCGCTTCACCACCATCATTTTCCTTCTCGTCATTTACATTATTTTCATCATTTTCACCGGCATTGCTCTCTTTCAATTCGGCCGCTTCTATTTTAGCGAGAAAAAAAAAATTAGAAATCAATTTTAATTGGCTTGAATCAAATCGGACACCACCAAACTTACTTTGCTTTTTTGAATTCGGTTTCTTCTTTTTGGGCTTTTTTACATCTGCCGTTTTTTCATCGACAACCTCTACATTTTCTTCAGTCGTACCATTTTGTTCGCCAACAACTTCTTTCTTTTCAACCTCAGACATCTTTGCCGGTGCACTTGGTTTGCAGCTTTCACAAAATTTTGTGTATCAAAATATCAAATCAACACAAAGCGATTCACCTTTCGATTGTATGGAAAAAAATGTGGCGCAGAAATTACAAAAAAGATTCTTTTGACATTTATCATTGAATCCCTATTGATGTCCAAATGAATAGACATGTGAATACATAACATATACTCACTCGCACAACCCTATCGGTAACCATTCATATTGCTATTAACATGTGCTTAAGGCGCATTTGAAGTAGCGGTCGGTTTGAATCGAATATTTATCAATTTAACCGCTTTATTTTTATGTTTCTTGAAAAATTTTATTTCGGATCGAAGAAGTATGATTACTATTATTTTCAAACTAATTAATCATTGCGAATAACGCATAAACCAAAAATAGTTATTAAAAATATAAAATAAAAAGTGATTTTACTCATAAACTCAATTGAGTGAAATTTTATCATTTAGCGCCATCTTGTGATCAGACTAATCTGAATTCATAATTTTTCAGAAAACTTATTCGAATCTGAAGATATGTCATCGGTTTGAATTCGCGATATGCAAAAATATATTCAGTTCATCGATTCAGTCTTTAAGATTTGCAGCCAGTGTACACATCGGTTTTGGTGACAGTTTACAACCAAAAATTTTGCATGTCAAGCATAAAAATCTGCTTTGTGCCAAACGCAGTTTTCAAATTACAATTTCCAATAAAGTGACTAGTCGTTTGAAGGAAATTATTATCATATTATTGTGGTAAGTCATGTAAAATTCTGAAAGTACATTGAAAATTGAATAGTTTTGATCATTTTTCCTGATTTTGTTTTTATTTCGGGAAAGAAATTGTTTGAAAACAATAGTTATGCATTGTATTAACTTGATATTCCGTTCAAATCCAATAATCCAATAAAATTGACTCGATTTTGTGCAATTGAAACACTTAAATATACATTTGTGCGGCCTCACGTCCGTTTTTGTTCAATTACGTCTCACGAATTTTGATATCATCTACAAAATTCCCATTTCTAGATTGCTGAAAACTACACCATTTGCAGAGAGCTGCTAATCTTCTGATAAATCGAATTCTACTTGGTTTCTGGATAATTTCGAAAGATATAACAATGGATCCGGGATGGTGTGCAGTGAGTGGTCATACGAAACGATTGGGTAAATTTATTCGCATACAAATTATGTAAATGTTCGAATATTGAACCTGTTGCACAAATTATGCTTATAAAGCAAAAAATCAAGTCTTGTTTACTTAAACTTAACATCGTTTTACATACGTCTCCATACAAAGGTTCTATTGTTCAGTGTTTTTCAATAAACATTGATTATAGTATAAGATTTTGTAGCAGTTCCGTAATTTTTAAATACAAAGATTTCCTTTTGAGTTGATTGAAAAACACCAACAAAAAAACCGATGGCATTGTTCTTTTTAAAGAAAATTTCTATTTATTATTTGTGCATGATTTAATAATGATTTCAAATAGCCCATTGAGTATTCCATTTCCCTTTGAATTTGCAGCAAAGAGAGTCAACTCGACCAACGAAGGATTCGAAATCAGTGTAGAAAAATTGATAGAAAATCCGAATCTGGTGACATTCATTCGCGAAAATAATAATACTTTGCCGAATTTGCATCTGGTTGGCACTGGAAGTATCACAAATGACAAAGCATTGTTCGAATTGATCACTCGCTATTGCACGAATAGTGCAAAAAAACTGAAGTTCAGCTGGATGACAATCAACATTCCGTTTGAAAAATTGCAACCATTCGCATTGCTGAAAGAAGTCACGTTCGACACATGCACGATTGAAAACGAAAGCATCTTAAATTTCAATCGGTGGTGCCCAAATGTGGCCAATCTGATATTTGATGAAGGCACGACATTGTCTCATTCCGCATTAGATGCGCTCAAGTCAAGCACCCAAGCATTGCCGCACGTGAAAAGTTTGTCCATTGATTTCAAGTCTTCGTCACTGAAATTAACCCGAGAATGGCTTGCTGTATTGAACCAACAATTTCCACAACTCGAAAATTTGGAATTGACATTGAAGGACGAAGATAGCTTCAATGGCCGCACACTGACAGACACATACCAGCCACTGTACTTTTCCAATCTGAAGAAGTTGTCGGTGCAAGCCTTCGGTAATGACATCGATAAACTCTTCGACTACATGGCCATTTCCAACAAGAAGTTGAAGGAATTGATATTCATTGGATTAGTGGACACCCAAGAGCTATATGACTGGATCAAAAGTTGCAAAAAGCTACAGAAGTTGACTGTTGATTGTCGTTATCTCACCGGATATATGAGCGATGTTACAGGTTGGTACATTTTTCGATTTTCTTTAGACAATTTTTGAAATATTGCATTTTTTTCACATTTCTAAGATATGCCATTGGTGAAGGAACTCAAATTGGAAGCAAAGAAGTTGGACATGGAACCGAACGAAATCATTCAAACTGCTCGCAATCTTCCGCGTCTTAATTTGTTGGACATTGTAAGCGATTACGGAAATGACGACATTCAATTCGGGCAGGAGTACAAGGACATGTTTGCCGACTTGAATAAGGAGCGCAAAAAGTTGACCATCAAAGTCTTCTTCCACGAAGAAAAACGCGAAATAAAAATTTCGGAAAAGGGTTTCAGCGAAAAATTCGGGGTTGTAGAAAATGACAATCCATTAAACACGATGGAACATTTCGAAAAATGTATTTCAGACATTCTGAAGAAAACCGAACGTCAGGTGGAAGACCTATTGGGCAATAAATAATGGAACACAAGTGTCTAAACACTCGAATGGTCTGCGACCGAAAAAAAATCATATTAACTTGCACTAACTTACACATAAAAAAAAAACATTATATAAAACAACGTAAAAGAACTCAAAACCGATTGAACTATAATATACTTTGTTAAATGTCATGAAAACTATTTTATATTCAATAAAATTATAACAACTATTTGAACGATAAAACTTGGTTGGTTAATGGAGATTGGTTGTGCTTTTGTTTAAAAAAAAGTAAGTTCTTGGCATAGAAAAAAAGTGAATTATTAAAATGGGTTTGGTTTCACTTGAAAATTGAGTAAAATTCAGTTAATAGACGCCATCTGTTGAAAAATGAAACTGAATTCTTAATATTAAATAAAATGTCTTACATCCGTAAGATGAACTTTTCCGCACTGTGATCCACAACATGCATTTCATACATAAATTCAATTTTTTTGAAATTTTTGTATGAAAAGTGTGTCGAAAGTTATTTGTATCGCAAAAATAACGTCATATTCGGTTTTCTCGTACCCAAAAACCCCCCAATACACATTTTTGAGTGTTTAAGTATACATTAAATATCACTTTTGGAAGAAAAATTGAATTTTTCCCATGGATGGCCATGGGCATCACACCAGACATGACACTTTACTCTGTCAACCAAAGTCGCTCAAAATCTAATGGTTTCTATTCCTCGGCACCCCCAATCATCCTGTGAAGTCAGATTTTGAATTACTTTTCTTGTTTGAAAGTTATCGTGTTAACAAATTTTTGCGTACAGGGTACAGCGTACAGCGTACAGCGTACAGGGTACCACGCACATACATTCGGACATCGAAAAAACGCTAGATTCGTGTTCCCCGGCTCCTAAAACACCCAGAAAACATGTTTTTTGAGGGTGTTAATTTTTCGACCGATTCCAATACTTTACCTTACACACTAGGTGTGTGCGGAAAAGTAATAAATTTAATTCTTTTTGAGAAAAAATATTCATAAATCCGTTTGAGTTGGAAATCTGTACAATTTTTTTTGCATTATTTTTTTGTAATAAGCGAATTTTTTACGGTTCATTTATCTTGAATATAAAAAGAAAAATGATTGATGGTGAATTGTTGATGTTTTTAAAACGTTTTTACATATAAAGCAAAATACTAAAAACTGAAGAATATTCATGTTTTTTTTATTTGCAAAGAAAAAAGCAAACCCTCATTCTTTTCGTCTACCTTCTCATTCTTTTTCCGTTTTTTTTTTCATTAAAAATAAGGCTTACGCTTTCAAATGGTAAACTTTATTAATAATACGAAATTGAAAGAGATCAATTCAAATTGAAACAAAATTCAACATTTATTCAATAAAATTGTTCTTAATTGTGTTCGTTACACAATAACTTTTCTGCTGACATAATAAATAAACAATCACGGGTTCGTCTTCAGTTTTAACCAGCGTTTTAATTGGAATTTTGTTCGATATGACAACAGCAAAATCTCAAAATTTTTCTTGTACCTGAAACATGATTAGAATCATGAAATTCCATGTGATTGAGTGATTCAAAATCATATTTAATCCCAAGTTTACCATTCTCGATTATATTGAAAGTGTGATTTCCAATTGCTGTCCAAGAATGATTTGTAAAATTCGCTCATCTTATCGGCTGATAATGTGTCCTCTTCCGCCTCTTTATTGGCTTTTATGAAGGCTTGCTTCTCCTAAAATTACACAAATCAAACGATTTTTTTAATTAATATTTTATGTCATGATTCAATACGCACCTTAACAAATTTTTGATTGTGCTGTGTCCAGAATGTTTGATTCCATTCTTCAGCTGCGATGCGTTTTAATCGTAGCTCCTTTTCAATTGGTGTTTCATCCTTAGGTATGTATCGTAATACAGGTCTTAAATTTGATATTTTATCTGGCGGTCCAATGTAATCAGAATTAATTTGGTTTGAATTTGGCTTTGATTCGAATCCAACCTTTTGTTGATTTTTACTACGTTTGATCCGGTGCTCGGAAGAATACTACAAATGAATACAGAAATGAATAAATGGTTTATTTGATAAATCATGGTATTTTGTGTACTTGTGCTATTGATAGTTTCTGGATATTATTGAAATTCCTCCGAATATTTCGCGATATATTTGGAAAAATTGCCATTCTTACGACACTGTGAATACTTGGTTAGAATACATTCAATGTTATTGTATGTGATGTTTAACGCAGAACGGAAGAACTGTCAAATATTTACATGGGTGCGTTCCTGATTGTTGTTGTTGTGGTGATATATTTAAAGTACGTTTGAAAGAAAATACAAATGTTGTTTCGCTCAAAAGATAATTTGGTTGTATTAGAAAATAGTTTTTGATTAAAGAACGTATATAATAGTTGAATTAATTTTTTTTCTCCTAAAAAACAATGTCAACGCTATGAGATGTGTCATTTTCATACTATAAAAAACAATAACATTAGTCGAATCGTTGAAAAAAAACTCATTCAATTGGATTTTTGACGGCTAAATATAAATTGAATAAAGTGTTAAGAGCAAATAAGTAGTCGGCTTGGTTTTTAATCGGTGGTAGTGGTATGTCGAGCAGTGCGCACATTGTTTCAATGTAAAATGTAAGCGAACAATTCAATTGTGCGCTTGGAAATCCGACCGATTGAAGACATGATTCAAATTTCGATGGCCATTCAATCATCAATGCGTCAATATCTGGTGCAGAACGATTTTGTGTAACCGTCGTTGGATACGGTTGATCGGCATGTAATGCTTGCACCTCATTAATCCATTTTTCAACATCTTTTGATGATTTAGAAACTGACGGAGGCGGAGCAGGTGCACGATTGCTCGATGTTGATGCTGCTCTCAGTTTCATATGTAACAAGGCTGGATCACTCTGAGCACCACATGGTTCGTCGAGAACTTCAAGGCCTAATTTCGAAATGAATTCCGGCAATTTACTATCCTTTGTGAATGGTTCCGGCGGAATAACTTTTAAAAATGCATCAATGTCCCCCACAGCCGGTATGTAATCCGGTATGAATGGCATAAGTTGATATTTTAACTCGTATTTGGGAGCCGAGTATCTGGAAAAATTGATAATTCATTATGGTATTCAAAAATGGTATTTATATTCTTTTCAAGCTAAGAAAACCTTGCAATATATTGATATAAATCCTTGATTTCTGGTGGAACATCCAAATTTTCCCATTGTCTGTAATCAAAGCCATCAACAATCGCTTTTGCATCGTCCGTTCCGGTATCGCTGCTTTCACTTTCTGAAGTTAATCGCTCAACAGTGGCTTTGGCACTTTTGCGAGGTAATGAACTTGTTGGCCGTTTTGTGGTTGTTCGCTTCGAATCATCAACTACTGGCTCAATAATTGGCTTACTTGAACCACTTTGCTCCACATTTACACGACTCTCTGGTTTTGGGCGTTTTTTCACTTCAATTACCTCGTCATACATTTCCATTTCGACAACTATTCAAAATAAAATTTTATAAATATTGAATTGGAATTATTAGAGTAAAAAATGTCTTGTATTCAACGTGAAACATACATCAAACTATCTGTTTACAATGACATTTGTTTGTGTTGCGTTGCCGGTTGCTAAGGAACATATATACCGTATGTTATCAATAGAGTGTGAACAAACTGGATTTTTTTTTGTGTAGAATAGATGGTTAAGGTATATTTTACATTGACACTTTGTGAATGGGCATGCGAAAAATCGTATTTTTTATAATTTAAAAAAAAGTATTTAATTTTTATAAGATGTTTACAAATTTCATTTTATTCATTAAATATGTGTTTTAGAAGAAATACTCAATTTAATGATTTTGCTAACAAATTCTATAGATCGGTGTTTTATTTTTGATTTTATTGTTTCAATTACTAACATCTCTGCACAATTGAATATTCATTGACTTAATCAAATTAAAACAATTATTTATCTCACTAAATATAAATATGTAAATCTTGTCAAAATTGCGTTTCTCAATATCCAAATGGATATGTAATGATTCTGGATGGGTTGATGTATGCATACATTGCAAAAATGTGTACTTATCATTTTTTTTATAAACATAGATCATTACTTAATTGCATTTATCAAAATATTTACAAATACAGTTAAGACACCGACCAATGCAAAACTGCAATGAATACACATTACTGATCAATTAATTATATATTGTTGATAAACAAGCTTCATTTCCACAAGTAACTCAATAAGTTTGACACACATTGATATGTTATGAATACAGTAGATATTTTAATATAATAATTCAAATGACTCTTTGAAATGGATGCATTAAGAATTGGTTTTGTTCTTCACTATTATCTGTGTAAATATTTGCAAAATTACAACGTGACTTAAAATTATCACTTATAAGCTCTGAAAAAGAATAACAAAGAGTGCAATCTTGAAGAATCACGGTTCCAAATGAACTTTTTTTATATTTCCCAACGCCTATGCTGAGCTTAAAAACACGTAGGATACAAAACAATACCTCCAGATCGAAAAAGTCTTTGCATAAGTTTCGGAATTTGTTGATTTATTTATATTTAATTTTGTTGTTTGCTCATGTTTCTTTTATAAGAAGAGGTCGAAATTTGGCAAAATCAATTCTTGAACCGAAGTTAGCCGATCCAGACAATTTGGTGATTTTCTTGAAAAGAAAAACAACTGAAAAGTGCCGATATCATATGAATAACTGTATTTTAATCAAAATTACATTTTTCCAACTTTAAAGATAAATATCGGCTAAATATCCACCATTTTCATTAATTCTTGTTTTCTGGTTGATCCTTATTTTGGCTTCGTTTTTCTGCTGCCGTCAACAAACTGTGCACCACATTCTTGTATTGATCATCAAAGCCCGCTTCACGAAGGTTTCGTAAGTCTTGCTTAATTTCCTTCGCTTTTTCTGCAAAAAACAAAAAACAAAACGTATTTGGAACATCACTTTTGTACAACATTTTGGAATATTTTTTTTCAACAATAATAACAAAATGCCCTACCCGCTTGTTCAGCGACGCGTGCCTTTAGTTCTTCCGCTTCGGCGAGGGTTTTTTTCATTTCTCCGTAGGTTTTTCTCGCCTTTTGTAGTTGTTGTTGAAAATTATCAGTCATGTTTTGTGTCGTTTTGATTAAAATTCCTTCAATAAATGGTTGAATAACTTGAAGTTGAAGTACTTTTATGTGGATTTGTAAGTCCCAGTTGAAATACTCTATCACCGTCACAAGCCGTGAGCAGATTGAATTCTTTTTGAGAACAAGCACTAAATTTATAGCTCATTTACATAAACTGTAATCGAATGTATCTTGCTGACTGCGGCTGACTGAGAGATATGCTTTCGAAACTTTTGTTATGATTTTAAAAGTAAATATAATTGGAATATTTTTTAAATATTCAATGTCCATGTGTAATACTTTAAAATGTATCTTATGAGAATAATATTATTTTATTATTGCCAATATATTCATTCAATAAGATTTAGTATGCCGTCTACTGCTTTGACACAAAATAGATGATATTAGATAACTATAGCAAAGTTCATAGGTACTCAAGTTGATCGAATGACTGACATTATATTCACCATTAAAAATACAGCTCGATTATTAATAGCATTTAATTGCTATCTTTCACATTCATTTTTATAGGTCTCAATTTTTTATGATGAATAAACCGCATTCCAAATTGAGAAAATATTTGAGATAAGATCTTTTTATTGTTCGAAACAAGAAAGAAAGTGTTATATTGCTCATTATTATTTAAATAAACCGAAGATAATTTTTAATTTACTTGATTACGTCCCACGTAAAATGTCGTATGACAACAATAACATGTCGAGGCTGTCTGCTGTGCGCAAAAGCCAAAAATCATGCAAACAAACAGAATTTTTGCTTGTACTTTTATACATTTATTGAAATTGATAAATAAAAATTATGCCATCTTACTTTTTGCAAAGTAATACATTCGTCATTTTTGATTTTAAATGTGAACGAATGCCGGTTTTGTCAATTCTATGAAGAACTTCATCAATTTCCTGTTGAAGATTCTCGTGCTCCTCTTTTGTTTTCAATAAATAATAATTTATCTCACCAATACAGTCATGAATCTTTGAAAGGTCTGCATTCGACAATTGGATCCGATAAAATTCCAATTTCTCAACGTCCTCTTTAATATCCAAACCAGATGTTTTCGTCATGTTTGAAAGGTGTATTTTCATGCCGATGTTTCTGCTTGGCTCTAGAAAATTGTGCAGATAATTTGCTATTCTTCCACTTATTTTTTTGATAATGCCTTCATTTCGAACGGTTAAGTTTTTGACTGGTGTTACTAAATTTTTGAGTTTGATAAATTCATCTTTCGATTTCATGTGATGTCGATTTAAACTGATTTGATGTTTTGTCAAAACATCGTAATATCCAAGTGTGGCGTTCAAATATTCGTCAGTTATATTTATCGTTAAACTTGAGATAAATGCCATAATTTTTTCTAATTTCTCTTCACTGTTGGAATCAATTTTAGAAGTACTCTTCAAAACATCCCAATCATAACCAAAAATTGGCACTTTTAAAGAAATCAATAAGCTATTACTTGCAAAGACAACTTGTGTGATCTCATCAATGTATGCATCCTCTTCATCCGATTTAGCACTGGCTATTGTGCTATATGAACTAGCACGATAGTTCAGAACCAAATCGGTCTTCTTGCTCAAAACCGAATCAGCGACTAGAAATTTTGGGTGAAACATTAGTTTTTTCCATCTTCGCCTTTGGTCTTCATGGGCGTTGATCTGTGTGGATTTTTTTTTAAATTAAATTGTAATTCAATTGGAGTTAAAAATTTGCGCAATTTAAAGTGAAATTACTATCTCAAAAACAAAAATCAAAAAATAAGCATATATTTTTACATACCATTACAAAGATTCCGATAATTGTTATTATTTGTAGAATTGTTCGAATAAAAAATGTCATCTTTTCCTTAAATTTGGAAAAATCAAATAAATAAATGTGGTCACTCAATGCTTTGTAATTTTAAATTAAACTCTTTTCCCCTTAGCGATGGAGTTGCTGAAATAAAATGGTTTGAGTTTTCAAATCGCTTGACATCAAGTATTTGTAAAGATGTACATAATTTGGAAAACATTTGCAGGCTCTGCCTGTTTATTCGAATTACTCTTGATATCTTTCATAAGAGTGATTTAGAATAAAAGTGGGAATATCTGAATTTTCGCTTTGGAACATACTCATAGAAATGTGGATACATCAAAATTTAAGGTTTTGGTAAGATTTTAAAATTTAACTCGACTATCTCTTATCAGATCAGACGGGACCGAAGACTGGCCGAAAATGCAATTTTAATATAAATTCTAATCAATGGGTATTTTTATGACTTTGAACTGAATGCAAAGAACTACAATAAAACTTCTACTGATTTGATTAAAATAGCTAGAAATGATGAATTGGCACGTTGTAATGGAATGTTATAAATTATAAAATTTCAAGATTTGCCGAAAAAAAATCATCACGGAAACTCACAGTAAACAATTTGAATATGCATCAATCAGTTTAACAAAGAATGCTATTTTTTTTTTTTTTTCAAAAATATACAAACGGATAAATAATTCAAAATAAAAAAGAATTTCAATAAGAGAAAAATGTGAGATGCGTCATCAATTTCAACCAAAACCGAATAAAAATCTTGATATTTTTTTACATGCTCTCCATTGAACAAGCATTGTCTTGAGTAAGCATATTTTATATAAACAGTTTGCAGAATAAAGTCGGTTTGTACTTGCTAAATTAAAGCATAAACAATTCAAAACGTGTGCCGATAGAGTGCAAAATTTGTACAGTGTACACTACTTATGACAAATCGATGCTGTGTTCACGCACACTATGTTGGCCAAGCACATTCTGTTCGATACACCAGATGGAGAGAGAGAGAGAGAAAGAGCGAAAATCACAAGCGACCACGCGATCATCTAGTAAACGTTGCACTGTCAACTAAATTTTTGTGAGAAGTAAGAGTGTATTAGCACATTTTAATGTCAGTCAAGCATACCGTTTCACATTAATTACCACGGCGTGTACATTTGAGGACGAAAACTAAAATATTGGATTAAAAATTGAATAAAACGAGAGAGAAAAATGTCCAATTTATGGACAAAAGAGCATCGAAAAGGATTTCCATTGTATGTGGATTTATTTGAAGATTTGCCGTTAATCTACGAGAAAGAATTTACCAAATGGAATAAACAGCTCGATGAATCGCAATGGAAACACGTATTTCTCGGCAACGAATACGAACCGGTCAAAAGCAATGAAACTGCACACCAATTGAATGTCATCGCCATCGAAAGTTTTCAATTCAAGGATTTTCGCAAGTCATACGAGCTCTTCAATCAAGCGCTTCGTTTTATCGATAAAAAATCACCGCAAATGGGTGTTATATTTTTGAAGCGTGCACAATGTTTTTTCAATATGAATATGTACGAACAATGTTCGGCCGATGCATATTTGGCACGAGAATCAAATTTTCCAAATAATTTTCTATCAGATTTGGATGAATATCACAATAATTGCTTCGAATTCATTAAACAAAACGAGCGGAAAGCACAAACTATCAAATTAAGCATCGATGCGGACAAAGAGTATCCGTGTATGGCGAACGTCGTGAAAATCATAAAGAATGATATTCATGGTATGGAAGTTGTGGCAACAAGTGACATTGACATTGGACAAACAATTTTGGTCGAAGAGGCGTTCACATCAATATCAAATTCATTTGATACAACCACTTGTTTTACTTGTCAGAAGACATGTGCCAATTTCATTCCGTGTGAAAGATGCGTTGATGTTATGTTTTGCAGCATTGAATGTATGGGTGGTAGTGAAATTCATAAAATTTCGTGCGGTGAAGTATACCATCGTATGCCAAGTTATACCAAATTTGTTTTGCAGTCCATTTTAAAAGCGGTGGTCACGTTTCCGTCGATCGATTTGCTCATCAAATTTGTCAAAGCCAAGATTTTAATGCAAACAGTCGACATGGTTATGGATGCAAAGATGAAAAACTATGAGCTTTTCTTTGAACTGACAACGTCAAATCAAGAACTACCAATTTTACTGATTCATCAAGTATACACAACGCTGATGAAAATGACATTGATCGCCGATTTGTTCAGCACGAAAACGAAACAGCGGTTTTTAATGCATTTGGTCGCACATCATGCACAAGTGTTGTTGTGCAATTCATACGGTGGTTTTGAGAAGGAACAAAATCAACAAATCACAGCAACCATGACCAATGTCGCATCTTTCTTCGAACATTCGTGCACACCGAATTTGATGCAGTTTTCAATTGGCAATCGAACCGTATGTATCTCTTGGATCCCATATACATTTATATTTTGTTAACCTTAGTTTGTAATTTGTGCAATTTTATATTTTCCACAGGTTCTAATCACAAACCAGTTCATCAAGGCTGGCGATCATCTGTACATCGACTATTGGCCAGAGGACGAAGGAGGCAACAATGAGTCAACCGAGTCACGAGCAATATTACTTCAGAAAAATTTCAATGTCAGTTGTAAATGCCGTAAGTGCAATCCGAACAAAAAAGCACTCATCATTGCCGATCCATACATGGTGTCACATCCAGCATATCGTTGGGTATTGGACTACAAAAAACACATGGGTAGTGATCTAGGGGCAATTCACTTAAAAATTGTCTTTCTATTATTTTTCTTTCGATTATTTGTCGATTATTTTAAATTAATTCTATTCTTTTCTTTTGTGATTCTCCCCTAGGTAGTGACACATCGGCGTTAATGAAACAACAATGTATCAATTTCTTAAAGGAATACAAACATGCATCATGGTCAAAGGAGAAGGATTACATCATCAAAACATACACTGAATGTGTGTTGAACGAATTCGATGGAACAAATCCTATTCATTTCAAATGATTCAGTCAAAGCATTTGGCATGATATTTATTTATGTATAAAATACTTGGAATACGCATTTATTCATCGTATAAGCATGTCACATTTACGTAAAAGAAATAAGAAAGTTTGCTTGAAAGAAGTTTTTTTTTAAATTTTGTAAATATACATCAAGATATACATAAATAAATGAACCAACTAAACCAACAACCGAATCTCTTTTCAAAAAGTCTTTTTATTTCAGCTGACTTTGACTTTTACACTGTAGATGTCACAGTTCGACATTAGTCGTGCAATATGCTCAAAGCATTAGACCACACACATTTTTTCCATAGTCGGTGCTGTTATGAGGTTGACGTTCACGGTACATCAACACGTTTTACACGAAAATTGACTATCAATTGAGAACAAATATTCTGAAAATATTGGCTAAAAATTGGAAAAACTTCTTGTTGTACCAGAGAATTTCAAATAGAAGTATACACACTATTCTGAAGAGTGAAAAAAGGGTAAGCATTGTATTTGTTACGCCGCGTATCAATGTGTCAATTTAAAAGTGTCCAACATTTCAGACCGTTTACATTGTCAATAAGTAAGAATGCTTTGGAAGAAAGAATCAAATCGAGCAACAGCATTGTATGCCGACTATTTTGCTGAAATGAGGACCGAGTTGGACGAATTAGATGCAATGTACGGACAATCTTCGCCAATTAAAAAATCGAATGCGCTGTCAGATCGTCTCCGACAATAGGTTAACGTTGAATTCGAAGCACGAAATAGAAAAAATGTGATTATGGCCTACAATTATGCACTATGTTTTGCTGAAAATGGTACCGAATCACAGAGTAATGCGTATGGTAATCGATCAGCGTGCTTTTTCGAACTGGATCAATTCAACAGTTCACGCATCGATATCGAACGGCCTATGCAAGCTGATTGTTCCAACACACTGACACATGCAATTTTACAGCATAAAAAAGACTGTATGGGTTTCGTCGACTACAATAATGCCTGCCGAACGTCAAAATCCAAAGAAATTGTTCATTCGTGAGATTTTACGGCAAACGACACTTTTCCATGTCTTGCGAATGTTTTACAAATTGAACAGTGGGCCAATGGATTTGACCACCGATTCATAGCCAATTGTGACATTGACGTGGGAAAGAAAGTGTATGTGAAAAAATCATTGGTTTCAAAGCCGATTGATGATCCATACATGTGATGCACTATTTGTCTTGTACACTGTAACAATTTGATTGCGTGCACCGTCTGTACAAAGGCGATGTTTTGCAGCGAAGAATGCCAAACTAGTCAATTACACCATGCCGAATGTCAACTAATCGATGAAATTGAAGGTGATGGAAAACTGGCGTTTCTCATTCGAACGGTGCTATATGCAATCAATCTTTTCAATGGAAACGATGAGCAAATGGAATTTGTGGCAAACGCAATCAATGCTCAAACTGAATCGCCTCCATCAATGACAGATGAACGATCGAAATATCGACACTTTTTGAAGCTAAAATCCAACGCAGAGAGCCGACCAATCCAACTTTTCCGCTCCTAAAAACCATTCGTAGTTCAATTGAACTTTATTTTAAAGACTATATCTCAGACGATTTAGATTCAAAATGAACACAACTTAGTTGATGACATCAATTACACGAAATTATCTATCAATAAGTTACAATGAATGAAAATATTATTATAATAGAATATATAAACACATTTTTTAATATCATGCAACAACAGAGTTTTCTATATATAATGATATATATTTATACTTGGATCTTCTTTAGTGGTGAATGTAATATCTGTAGCCAAGGCTTGAAGAAATTTATCGATTCCCAGGGGAATCACCGTCTCAATTCCTGTCAGTCTATCTGCGTAACTGTTCCTTAAATTTCCAACTTCTATTTGTTGTTCTATTGATGGGTGAGTAATTGATTGTTCACTAAAAAAGAAAGAAAAAACTAAAAAAAATAATAGTTGAAGAGAAAGATTTGGCAGTATAAAGATAATGATGTAAAACTCTGTATTTAAACCGCGCGATTAATGTTCATATTAAACCCACTTATTCTCTGTGCTGTAGACTCTTTTCGGCTTTTCGCTCTATCGTTTCGTAGTCTTTCTGGTTGAAATGGAAAATATGGGTCGGAAAGCAAAAATTTTTTAAATTTTTTTTTATTCTTTTTAAGCGACATTGTAAGCTGTAACTGTCTATAGTAAATTTTTTGTTGTTTTTTTAATTTTTTTGGGTTGAATCAGTGTTAACTATTTCCCAATTATTTTTAACAATTTTAAATACATTTTTAAAAAGAATAGCCACATTTCGTTCATTATTGACGCTTTTGAAATAACTTTTGATGCATTAAAATCGACTGAAAATTTATAGTGTTTCCAACGTAATAAATGAATTTGACATTGGAACATTTGATGAATGTTGGGGAGCAATTATTCTATCCAAATCGGAACCCAACGATCCAAAATAAATATACGGAAATCAGATTGTAATAGATAATTTCAGCCGTTATATCATGTATCGATGACAAATGGATGATACATCTCTTGCGATATATTTTAAATAATGATAAAAAGGATTATGTATCATATTTTTAGAAACTTATTGCCTTTGCATTGTTATTATATACCAAACTGGACTATCTCCAAATAATCAAGCAACATTTAAAAAAGCAATTGTACGAGGAATACAAAAAGAGTCATGTAGATGTACTTCATATACTATATACGAATATTTGGAAATATAGACAATAAGTAAGAATAAAAGAATTGGTTATTTTTATTCAATTTAATATGTTTACAGCAATAACCTTCGTTATCAAAATAATCAACACATATTTACATCTGCAGATCATGATGCTTTGCTAGTGTTTGTACGTATTGTCACGGCCAATTTACATGATAATTTCATACAAACGTCTATCAGTACTTACTGATAAAAGCTGGCCCAATACAAATTCGCAAAATATTTGTTTGTATTCGTTTTTTGCGTATTTGTGCCTAACGCTTTTTCGAAAATTGAGTCATATATGACCAATTTGAAAAAGTTCTCGACGTGAATGTTTGTTTGTTCTTGTGTATGTACACAGCTATGAAATTTTTTTAGTATATAATACATAATATAAATGTGTATATATGTATGTATATTGTATATAGTACATAATAGTATGTAAAATATTAAAAAATATTCGCATCATATGGTGTTAAATATCGCTGTTACCAAATGCTATAAAGTTTCGTTTGGCGGTTGCTTCGTTTATTAATCAGTCGTTCTTCAACAAGGAACGCTTTCTTTTTAACCGTATCATACGTGCATTTTTTGAATAATTTAAATTAATTTTAAATATGGGTAAATTACAATTGATTATTATTTTATTATTTGTCGAAATTCAGCCCAAACAAAATTCCAAAAGTTTACAGATTTTACAAGTTAATTTAGTGAAAATAAAAATGGGTCAAGCATTTGAAAAGATTGAATAAATTTAAATGGTATTTTTCATTGGAAAGTTATCTTGGAATATAAATTAAAGAATTAAGACTTACATAAATAAATCGCCGTGAAACAATTATATTGATTTAAAGATTAGGTGAGGCTTCGTCAAAGCAACCACGTGAATTTGAAAAAAAAATCAAACTGGTTTTGGAGTTTTTTGTTCACTTTTACCCGTATCTTAACTGTGATATTCATTTTCTGTTACGGTCCACGTTATCATAGGTTTTCAATGTGATCTTTTATGTGGAAGATTTGAATTTTTTCTCGAATATTTTTTTTAAATAAAATCAAAAAAACTTGAAGAAAAATAACATATTTTAATTTATTTATAAAAAAAAAATATTTGAGAAAAAATTATTATTATTATTTTTTATTTTTTTATAATTTTTTTATATTTTTATATATATATATTTTTTTTAACTATAGTTCATAAGTACATCTAGACTGTATGTAACCAATTTAAAAATGACTTTTTTAAAACTAAAAAAAATCCTTAAAGCGTGAAAAGTGTGGAAATTGTATCAGAAATGTTGGTAAATGGACGGACAAACAACTGTTTGTTCGTTGAGATCTCCAACTACCACATATAAATGCACAGTGATTCTAATAGAACCGTCCTATGGAGAATCTACAATACAACGATACACTGGAACGACAATGTACACATAGTTTAATGTCTCAAGCGGTTGTATGTTAAATACGACGTAGATCCACTGTCAGTTCGTGTTTATATGTATATTAGTGTGTTGATTTGTACGCACTGGAAATTTACGTGAAAGAGGAATTCGTTTATTATTTTAGATAACATTTAGACAAATATCAATTTTTGTGATTGTCGTATTTTTAAATATACGCCGTATTAGAATACGCCGTTTATTCCATAGAAAATTTTAACATGAAAAACTTCAAGTACCTATATACTGTAGTACGGAATATAGGACAAAAATGTCAGTGGAAAAAAAAGTATAAATCAAAGAAGAATAAATTTAAAAAGTATTTTCTAAAAATTTTCGGGCTGATAAAATGTTAATTTGTTCATTGGGCAAATGAAATATAAACTTAAAGTTAAAATTCTCTCCAATCTAAAAACTGTGAAATGATATGTTGTCATAAAGTTTATGTAATAATCAAAAAACAAATTTGTCAAACAGATGGATCAAATCGCGATGTCATTCCTGTCAATGAGGCAAAGAGATTTGTGGTCGACTGCTTTCGTTCGTTGAAAGTACCACAGAACCATGCTGACCTAATGGCCAATTTGTTAATAGCAGCTGATTGTCGCGGTCACTTCAGTCACGGTACGATCAATTTATATTGGGTATAAAAAATCGCGATGATCATGATCCTTTTCCATTAGGTATGAATCGCCTTGAAATGTATTTGAACGATATACAATCTGCTACGACTGACGGTGCTGCGGTCCCGACAATTCTTAAAGTAAGCCACTTAAAATTTACGTTAACTAATTTAGATGTTTAAATTTTGTGTTTTAATTAACAAAAGGAATCACCATGTACTGCCTGGGTTAATGGAAATAATGGACTTGGTGCAGTTGTTGGCCGGTAAATATTCGAAGTAACCGAATTAAAATCAAATTTATGAGATTTAAACTATTTCTAGTTTCTGCATGGATTTGGCAATAAAAAAAGCGAAAGAAGTTGGTGTCGGATGGGTTTGCGCGAATCATTCCAATCATTACGGTATTAAGATATATTGCCATTGTTATCACTTTTATCATTTAGATAACATATAAATGACACTAAAAATACATCCGAATTTTGTATATTTTCAAAAGGAATTGCCGGTTGGTATGCAATACAAGCTCAAGAACACGGGTTGATCGGAATATCGATGACAAATACATCGCCGATATTGTGTCCGACACGGGGTAAAGAAGCGGCACTCGGAACAAATCCAATCAGCGTTGCAGCACCAGCAAATAACGGCGATGGCTTTGTATTAGGTATGAAAATCACAAAAAAATCTCGTTCATTCATTGAATTCGAATAATGTTTTCTTCTCAAAAATAGATATGGCAACGACTGCTGTTGCTGTTGGAAAAGTCGAATTGCAGCTGCGAAAAGAATTGCCAATTCCATCTGGATGGGCTTTGGACAAAGATGCCAATGTTACTACCGATCCGAAAAAAGCATTTGAAGCAAGCATGTTGCTACCTTTGGGTGGCTTGGAAGAGACATCAGGATATAAAGGCAAATCACCATCATGTGTGTGCTAAAAATATATCTATATTTCTAACTTGGTTTTTGATTATAGGCTATGGCTTGTGCGGCATGGTCGAAGTGATGACTGGGATTCTATCTAATGCCAATTTTTCAACAAAAATCAGAAAGTGGACATTGGATGGATCAGGTTCTGAAGCAAATCTTGGACAAGTATTCATTGCAGTTAATCCTGATTGCTTTGCTCCCGGATTTACGGATCGAATGACTGAAATGAATGGCATTCTTCGCAACGTACAACCTGTGAGTTTTTTAGCTACTCGTGAAAAATGAACATTCAATGTTTTTTTTTTTTTGCAAAATTTGGATATTGATACCAACTAAATTACGGTTTTCCTTAGGTGAATGAAGAGAAACCAGTTTTGGTTCCAGGCGATCCAGAACATGCTCATATGAAAAAGACGGACGAAGAAGGTGGCATTCGTTATCATGTTAATCAACTCAGCAACTGCGATGACATTGCTGCAAAGCTCAAAGTTCCCAAAATTGGAACAATGTAAAATTCTATTTTTGCCATATTCAATACAGTAATATATGATTTAGAGATGGGTCTGACATCAAAAATGCTATGTAGACCGAAAAAACTGAGAGCGAAAAAATATTTGGAACCAAATTTAGAAAATGCCTTTTTAATAAGTAACGAACGTTTCACATATCATTGAAATTCTTAAAAATCAAATTTTGACGAATAAAGCATTTTTATCTATACTTTGAATAGATTTTTTTTACATTTTGTTATTTTCTTAAGGTTAGAAAAATTTGCCGATGTCAAATCAAAAATTCTCATATTTATGTTATTCACATCTATCACATTTATATAATAAATTTCAGCTTTTAACACGCATTGCATGAAATGCAACCACAATGATAGTCTTTGCTTATCAAGTAAATTGCGTTGAAGTTCCATATGGCTGTAGGACATTCTTGATCAGGCACTCATATCAGACACTATTTTTCAGAGCAATAAATGTGAGGGGAGCACTCTGTGGAGTTGGAGGAGCAGACATTACCTTTAATATTTTCTTTCTCACTGTGGAGGGCCTTTATTGCTCCAGATCCTCACATTAGCTGTTCTGAGGAACATTCTCTGGATTATATTGGCCAAGAATTCATAATTCGGAGAAAAAAAAATGATTTTTACCTTTTATACCTCAACATATTTTCCATTTTTACCATTTTTTCACAATAACTTCATTGATAAGATTTACCGTTTATTTCGTCGAAAAAAAAATTAAAATTTATTCAATGCAGCCTGAAATCAATAAAAGGTCAAGAGATCCCAAAGAACATAAGGCCATATCATATCTAAATTTGTATCGATATTAAATACATAATGGTTTATTACATAAATAAAATCCAGATTTCCATTCTTTGCAATTGTCAGCGATACGAAATCCACTGTATTACAATTCAAATAAATAATAATTTAAAAAAAGAAGAAATGAAATCGGTCTGTGTTTGGTTGGCTTCTTTTCATTGTGATATTGCCACCTGTTCAACACTTAATCGAATCGTAATCGGACTGCATAAAATACTATAACAAATCAATGGGAAGAATAAATTGTTGCACATTCATAATTATAATATTTTCATATTATAGTAATTACTTAAAATAATTTTAAGGTATCATTTATCCTCTCTTTGTGTGTGAGACTGAATTTGTTGTTTTCAGAAGAGTGAAAAAAGTGTGTAGTTCTGACATTTATTACGTTGCATTTGTTGATCGAATGGCGTGCAATTCAAATGCAATGAATTGCAAACGCAACCGACTGCAGTAATAAATATCTACATATATATTCTGTTCGTAGAAAGAAAACAATTGAATCAAATGCAAAGTTCGCATATTAACATTACATTTACATTCATTTATGCGGGGACTTGTTTTTTTGTGTGTATATAATAATAATTTATCAAAAGATGTTCGGATACATACATATTGAATTCATGGTAATTAACAGATTTATTAGAATTAAAATAAATCGAAATTGTTTACTATGTATATAAAAAAAAGGAAATAAAATTTGACAAAGAAACAGCAACACACTTTTTGTCTCTGGACTGGCTGCTCTTCAGCAAATTTTTTTGAATTCCGAATATATTTATATTTATTGTTTTTTCGTCGTTTTTTTTCAGCTTGTGTTCCTTTTTTTTATTAACGAAAAAAATGCTCAGTGATTAAAAGCAAGTTAGAATGTTTTGATAAATTAAGATGTATCAACATCATCGGTATTAACTATTTCGAAATCTTTATCGGTTGAACGGTGTGAACTCTCCGAATCGCTGTCTCGTTCGACTTCGCTGGAACTATTTTCAGAAAATCGAAAAAAAACGACATTGTTAAGAATAAAGTGTGATTTGTTTGGCATGCAAAGTGACCTACTTCTTTGAATTGTGATCATTTTGTTTTTCGCTTTGGTCGTCATCGATGCCATCGTCATTTGATAGCAGTGCGTCGACCGATGATGAAACAATGGTGCCCGTTTCGTTTTCTTTAATATTTTCAATTTTTTCCGGTTCCAATAATGTCACATTCGAATCATCTTCAGCATCGCTGTCTTTATCCTTTTTGTTCTTCTTCTTCTTGGATTTGTCTGACGAACCATCGCGATAATCATGCTATCGAATTGAAAAAAAAAGTGAGGTTAGAATTTCGTTGATGTTTAAATATGAAAAAAATACATACTGTATACAGTGGCCAAAATGATGCAAAGAAACCAACATCTTCCGTTAGATTCGGGAATATCCAGAGATGATGCTTTGATCCGGTTAGTACCCATACAATACAAAATACAATAAAACGTAATGCGGCCAAACCAAGAATGAATACCAAGAAACCAGCGGCAGCAATACTCAAATAGTAAACACCTTTACGAATCATTGGCGGCCACAATGGGAACAAACACACAACGATTGCACCAACAACAACCAATGCACCAAACAACCAATAATGCATCGGAATCGGATCATAAATCCAAACATATGCTTCACCACCATCGACAAACACTTGATCCGGATGCATGTCCAAGCGAATCTTTCGCTTTTTCTTTTCAGCCGGTGCCTTATCCAATTTCGTTGATTCGGCATTTGTACCAGTTTCGGTATCATCAGCGCTTGCCTTGTCGTCTTTTGATTTTTCCACCGTTTGACGTTTCTTAACCGTTTTCTCTTCGTCCGATTTATTATCCTTTTCGATTGGTTTTTTACCGCGACGCAATTCAGCTTCGGAAACGGGAACCTTTTTGGCGCGATGGAAAAATTTATGCGTCAACATTGCATCGAGAAAATCAATTGCAATCTCACGGGTTGGAAACAGACATTGGTCTCCTTGTGCGAATTTTGATGCCATCAATGCATCTAATGCTTTGGTTGCTGCAAAATTATAACACACCATATTTAACATACTAAATTCATGTTTTTATGTGATTAGATCATCATATTTAAATTAAATAAAAAAGACTTCATGTGCTGTTTCAGTACTTTGAGTGACTTTCATTTTGATCAAAACTTGTTTCAGAAGACCCAGCACACGTTAACTAAGCATGTATGGAAGATCTTCTTAAAAAGGTCATAGTACTCAAACAGTGCCATTAAAGCATCGAATAAAGTCTTTTTCTCGTGTCACTACGTTACTTCATTGCCAAACCTACCGGTAAAATATTCCACATGATGATTCAAAAATTTCGTCTTTTTCGTCGGTACATTTTTCTTGATCCATTTTGCGACCGAATACTCGTCTTTCGATGGTTTTTCTATTTCAACCTCAGCACCACCGGGACCAGTGTATTCCTAAAGACGATTGACAAAAACGAAATTAAAATCGAGACATTCGCTGCATATTCCAATTTAAATATAGCATTTGTAAACAAATAAACGAACGAAACTGGATATTGACTATAGACTCAAACCGATTATTTGCATGTTTTTAAAGCGCATGCGTACTAATGCCGACCCCACACAAAGTTCAAAAACGTAGGCATCGCTGTTTTAAATGTTTGTTTTGGTTTTTTTTTTTTCATACGTAAGCTCATTTTATCATATGATTTTCATGTTTACTAACGATGCACGGGCACACACTATCATGGAGTAATGAAAACGGTGAGATAAATCGACATGATGCGCTATATTCACTTCAATGCATTTACCTTCACTACAGTAGACATACTCCTAGCGCTGTATATTTTCAGCATAAGAGAAAAATCATTGCGTTGGTCGAAAGTCGAATCGAAATTCAAGGCACTTTATCAAAATCGGACTGAGTAAACACAATGTAATGAAACAAAAAAAAATGTTATCAATGCGTGTGGCGAGGTTCATTTGTAAACATTCAATGATAAAAATTCCATTTGTTAGAATGTTTCCTGTAAGCTGATTCAAACATATGATTTCCAGTGAAGTCGAATATCGATAAAAATTTATATAATCTGTTCATCTGGTTTATAATGGAGATTTTTTTTTATCTCAAAATCCATATGCTGTTTTGTCAATGTATCGTTGTAACTGTAAAACAATGCTGTGCCAATGTGAATTGGATCACACACATACCGAAATGTAAGACACACAAAAAAAAGAAAGAAAGAAAAAAAACTTTCACGAATAGAAACTTATTCCATTGAATGTGCGATTTCACTGTACACCTATGATAATGTCTTGTGATCCGCTTCATATGAGTGCGCTGTGTGTGTGTGCTTGTGTTTGCATTTTCATTGCATATTATTGTGACCGTGAGCGTATCGTCTCTTTGATTTATCGGACAACCGAGAAAAAAAAATCCCATAAATGAATCGCAATAACATGTATCGATTCAAAGAGAGTTAAAGAACGTAATTTTGATATTATTTTTGGATCCAGTTTGAAATATGAAAATCACGACGTAAATTGTCGTCATTCACTTCGGATTCGAAAACAAAGGAAAAGAGTAGACAAAAAAAAAACCAAAAACGATTACAAACAATAAATACAGATGGATATGGTTGATGAAAAACAGATAAATATAAGTAAGAAACAGTTTAGAGCCGCTCGAACTGCGCTCAATAAAAAATGATAAAGAAAGAAAATATTTAAAAACACAACAGATGTCATCAAAATAATGTGTACTCTTAAACTTAAATTGTGATTTGACCCGAAACACACGTAGCAGGAATGTTCGCGCATTTACACGGTACACACATTCAGCTATTATGCATTTACACTAATCGATTTCTCACTACGTTTCACTTTTTTGCGACGTCGACAATTAGCATTATTTTCTTGTATTTTTTGTTAAATGGAACTTACATCTTTTCGACGTTTCGATCTTTTCTTGTCCGACATGTTTTTTTTTTTTCTTTTGTTTCTTAGCTAGCAGCAAAGTATTTTGCACTTGTACGAATATGAACACTATTGCGACGGACGACAGAAGCAAAAAATAAAATAAAGGAATAATAAAAACTCGCACAGCAAATTCTGTCTGTTGTTGTTGTATGTCTATTGGAAACAAGAGGATTTGAAATTGTTACACAGATATATACTATACGCGCACTTCGTGGCTAGTGACATTCAAATTGCTATCGCGCACAACATACATACAAACACACACATACAGACACACCGTAATCGACAGCCACGACTGTTGGATTTCTGCTGTGGTGTTCCATTTGACATGGAACTTCAAGTACAGGCCACAACGCCATCTAAATGTGAACGGGGCAAGGTTTTTGTCACCATAAAAATCATCTTCATACCAATTATTTGTTGAAATATTTGCAAACATTTTCGTTAAAATGTAAATTTGATGATTTTGAAGCGAGTTTAAATTAATTCATGTGAATTTTTTTTTGAAAAAGTACCCAAAATACAAAGCAGATGCAAATGATGACATTTCTTTGTGTTGGGATCAGTTTACGGAAACTTACCACGGTCGTTTGACAGCTAAGTTCACGTGTATTATTCCAATCGCATTTAGATAAACATTTGTTTTGAAAGCCGTGACCAAATTCCATAAATACTCGCTAAATTATTTCTTGCTTGGAGACATAATAATGGTTTTTGTCACCGTATCACATTTCTGTAAAGTATGTAAATTGTTACTTTCGAATGAATTTTGAAATTGATTTCACCATAGATTTGTTTATTACTTTTAGAAATTTACGAAAAAATATCAATTGAGATTCGTGGATTCGTTGCGATTGAATGTTAAAGGTGGCCACGGAGGTAATTGAAAAACAAATGAATGAAGATGGTATTTAACTTATAATGATTTCACTATTTTACTAAAATAGGAAATGGATATCCAAAGTACGGTGGTATTGGTGGTCAAGGTGGCTGTGTTCAATTTGAGGCCAATGAGAAAAATTCGTTGAACGCTCTTGCCAAAAAGTAAAATAAATTGCAATTCGAAAATTTTCGTTCCAATAAATTAATCTTTGAAATTCAGATACCGTGGTATAGCGATCAAAGCGGAATCGGGTGAAGATAGTTCAAAATCTCGTATTTTGGGACGTCGCGGTGAGGATTTGAAAATTAAAGTGCCAATTGGTGTGACCATTTTTGATGAGAACCACACAAAAATTGGTGAACTCAATGAACCGGGCGACACATGTTTGGCAGCCGGTGGTGGAATCGGCGGTTGTTCTGGCAACAATTTCTTAGGAACAAAAGGACAGAGCCACGTCGTTACGTTAGACCTTAAGTTAATTGCCGATGTTGGAATGGTATTTAAAACAAACTTCAATTTGATATCATTAATTGACCATTTCATGTGTATCATTAGGTGGGATTCCCAAATGCCGGTAAAAGTACATTGCTGAAAGCCATATCACGAGCGAACCCAAAAATAGCTTCTTATCCATGTGAGATATTTCAACAGCTAAAAACGATAAATAACAACCAATTAGTAGGCAAAATCAACAAAAATTAACATATTTTAATGTTTGATGCATTCCAGTTACAACACTTCGACCACAAATTGGAACCATTGGGTATAGTGACTATCGACAAATCACAGTTGCTGATTTACCGGGTTTGATTGAAGGTGCTCATGCAAACATCGGAATGGGTCACAAATTTTTAAAACACATTGAAAGAACAAAACTACTTCTTATGGTACGTACAACAAACTATTTGATTTCGAACCGAAACTGAAACGCATCGTCTTTATTTCAGGTCGTTGATTTGTTCGGATTTAAATTGAGTGCAGTGCATCGATTACGAACATGCATTCAAAATATCTACGCATTGAATAAAGAGCTCGAATTGTATGACAACGAACTATTGGATCGGCCGTGTATTTTACTATTGAACAAAATTGACGAAGACGGTGCACAGAGTGAATATGATCAAATCAAGGAGAAAATTTTGGATTTAAAATGTATGTGTGCTAATTATGCAATATGTTTGTTGAAATACTAATAATCGACTTTATTTTAATTAGCTCATACAAATGACTGTCCTGAAGAGTTGCTATCGGAACGATATTTAGAGTTTGATGACGTTCATGTGATTTCGGCAAAAAATGAAATTGGCATCGACAATGTAAAAACATCGATACGTGAATTACTCGATAAATACGCGGAGAAAACCGAAAACCTTTCAACCGATTCGAATTCAAATATCAAAGAGAATTGTGGGTGAACATTTATATAAATCGATTTGTATAATTATCTGTAGATGTATGAAGAAATATAAATATGAATTTAAATGATGTGTTTATTTTCGCATATTGACATAAGATGGGCCAATTCGTGTGTTAAATAATGCATACACGATACTTATTTGTCAGTAATTATAATTAGCAAATTGAAATATAGCTGTACATGGTGTTCGTCTATTGAGACTTTTTTTTTGCATTCAATTGAATAAATTGTGCATCAACAAAGGGGGAATTTTTCTCATTCCCAACAATAGATATTGAATATTTTTCAATGAATTTTTCCCATTGAAAAGTATATGGAACCTTTTCTCACTTGTAGCATTTGCAATGTGCTTCACTCTCGTCGAAAACAAAACCGGCACACATCCAGTGTGTGATTGTTAACGATATATATTCGAACGATGAGGCTAAACAAATTAAATACAAATGCAATGCGAAATCATAGCACGGCTGACTAGAGCGATTGGCGTCGATCGCAACCAGTACATATTCGACTTGTGCCATGCGAACAGCACATTTCAAGTGAGCGCTCGCGATGTATATTTTATTGAAAGATTAACGATCGATCTAATCTGTGTATAATCTATATTATATATGTAAAAGGTGGATAGGTGGATAAAGCATAAAAGTTGCAATTGAAATCCAGAGACAAATGAATGAATAAAAAAAAGTGTTTTTATTAACAACAACGGAAATCCCATGTACTCCCGTTCGAGCAATTACGGTTTTTTTTCTTCATTTGTCTATAATAGTTGTTGTGGAAAGAGTTCAAGCATTTAGGCAAATTCGTCATTCCTGACTAATTGGAATTTTCATTCTTTGACTTTTTGCTCTACATGTATCCCATTTAAAGAGCGAAGAGTTTTTTTTAATGTCGAAAATATTGTTTACAAAAATCCCGATTTAATGTATTTGTGGCTGTAAAGTGTGTGTGCATACGATGGATGCGCGAACGCGACGTAAGCTGAACAAATTCACTAGAATCGATGTTATTTTTGGAATTACACGCTTATTTTGTCGGTGTTTAAAAACGTGATTGTATAGAGTAGTACACGACGAAAACCATGTTCAAGGCGAGAGAAAAAGAAAAAGACCGAATAACAAATGCCAAAAAAACATACAACGCTTGAAAAACAGCAATCATAAAAATTTGTTACTTTTTCGTGTGTCTGGTTGATGTACAGCGGGAAAAACAGACGGTGATACTGTTTTAATTGGAAAAATGTATTTAGATTAATTGAGATTTCTCATTTTTGTTAATATTTAAGAAAAAACGGAGTGAATATTTAGTTAGACTTTTACATGGTGCGATGAAAGATGTGCTCTTTGATTCGAATGATGTTGATTTTCAATGGAGTTTTCCACAAATAAACGGAAAACAAAACAGTTTTAATTGTGTAGCAAAACGTAATAGGAGTTTCCAAAAATCGGTTTAAAAAAAACGTCGTGGTTTCAATTGATATTTTTGGGTAGCAACGATGGTTCTTTTTAAATTGTGTACGAGCGGTTCGCTCGATATAACGAATCTCTGTGAAATTGATGTGATTAACATTGGATCATCAGTAATTGCGTGTATTTTGCTGATACTTGGCATTGGATACATTCTACATCAGAATAAACAAAGGTAAGGGTTTTTTTGCTGTGAGTTCCAAAAGGTCAAGTGTTTCATAAGACGTATCAAGGATAATATGTGCTTCAATTGACGAAATATTCCCAAAAGTATAGGCAGTGTTTCTTTGATCAAAACCTCAACAGTATCTTACTATATTCAAGCGAATAATTTAATCGTTAACGACAGTTTTATACTTCCCACACGAATCCAATCATTTAATGTCAATACGGTCTTTCTGAAATTATAGAAATTCGATGGTTAAAGTGTACCAGAGTTTGCAACAGGTCGCTTGCATAGAATGTTCTCAGTTTATGTAAAGAAGAACACTGAGGAGCACTGAATTATAAAATATTAAAAGTAAAGCTCCTTCTAAAATTGGGATATTTTCACTTTTAATATTTTGCACCTCACTGCGCACTTCTTAACTTTTAATATTTTTCTTCGCTCATCAGTGCTTCTCTGGCTTCTCGCATATATAATGTGAGGATACATATATATATATTGCTCTGTAAAACAGTCTTCGCTCGCCCGAACTCGACCTATGCCGGACACTTTCAATTAATAAATTAAATATTTGAGTCTCTGATGTGCCGGACAATTTTAATGTGATTAAAAATTCCTCCTCTGTCATTTATTGTAAACACAATATCAATTTCCTTTCGGAAATTTATTAATGGTTGGCAGAGTTTTATGGTGCATTGCATTGAAACGACGAGAACGATTCTCCATCACTTTATCCATGTTACCAATGTATTATCAACAAAAATATTGCATATATAAACTGCAATGAACTATGTTGGACTGTCAAACAAATTAAATTTCACTAAATGATTGAAATCCATAGCAAATTGCTAATTGTTATGGATATTATTATTATATATACGCGTGTGCACTTTTAAACGCTTTTTCCTCTATCTCTCTTGTCTGTGTGGATAACCGGAATGCATGTGCGATTTATTGCACGAACAGTTCATGCGGAGAAGAGAAAAAAAACAGATCCCTTCCAGCGCTCATCACACCAATTATGATATGATATAATTGAAATGGTTATCATAGTGCGATCGATATTGAGATAAAACCGCATGCATCGTGACACACTTCATCACAACGAATCAGTTTCTCGTTTGTTGAATGCAGAAGCGGTTTGACATGCATATGAATTTCAACTGATTTGCCCATTTTGCGTATGCAAGAGTTTATGAGCCGGTGAACTCATTTCAGACAGTCAGAACTCTGTCGAGAGAGAGAGAGAGAGAGAGAGAGAGAGAGAGAGAGAGAGAGAGAGATAGTGTAATTTGAGCATTACTGAAATATGAAAATCATTTTAATCAGCCGACGCATTCCCCCTGTCTTTCTCTCGGCAACGGTATCTCAAATGACAACACATCGTGCATTGCATCGATCAAACCGCAGCAAAAGAGAATTTGAAGTTAATCGTTTGTAAACTGTAAGTTAATTTGTTTACATATGGCATTTACTGCAATACATTTGCTGTCAATATTTATAATAGTCTTCAAAGAGCGTGGTCTTAAGTGTTTCGCATTAGACAACCGGTAATAAGATTATCTAAGCACATCGATTCTATTCACACAATTAATACATACCAACTTGGTTGAATGCGCTGAATTGAAAATTGCAAATGATTTTCACAGTGATTTATTTGAGATATTACACCTTTTTTCCTCTACGTCATGTATCAATTTAAATAGTTCGTGAAAATGTTCTTTTTTCTTGTCGTAGCCGACCACAGAACGTAATCCGTCTGAATTGCGCTTATGTTCGGCGTCGAATGCATGGATTACATCGAAAATATCATTTTCAATATTGACGCTAATCACTCATTATGCAAGATTTTCAATCCATTTTCACATTTATTTATAAACACAAGCGTTGCGTTCATCTTCCTGTTCTTCTACATCTTCGTTTTACACGGTGTCGAGTGAGTATAAAAGTGAAAATATTCGCGTACACAGTGGCATTGCCACAAACAATATTAACGATAGAATTCAATTTGTTTTCTGTTTTTTAAATTTTGTGATGTTCGGTATGTTGTTTGATTCCATGGTGTTCTGTTCAACGTCACATTTCGAACATTTGTGAACATTTATTACAATATGTTGTATTGTGTTTGCAATTTCGGACGCGCCTTTTAAACGATATTCCCGCTGTGAAATAATCACATTTGCAATGATTTCAATCGTCGATTAAATCGACCGTAAAAAAATCAACATGACGATAAAAATAAAAGAATCCCACGCTCGGCAAATAAATTCGACAGAGGAAAAAAACATTAACACATGATTACATGCATTTTTACCTGTGTGTATGGCATCTCATTTGGTTGGTCGTTTTCTGTGTGCATTTATTTCTATAAAAAAAAGCGAAAACCATCGAAACGAAAACTATCAAAAACGACACACTATTTTGGTGTTGTGCACATACACATGCTGCACATGGATTTTAATCAGAAAATTCGATTCGGCACTAACAAAACCGATTGAATTTAATCCAGCGAAGTGTACAATTTTGCGGCAACATGGTGATACAATAGAGCAATAGTGAGTGAGTGTGAAAAATGCCAAAACACACCGGCACCACCACTGCCGGTGTGACATTGCACACATACATGCAAACACAAAATCTGTCAACTGGAAGATCTAAAAAATTTGCAAATATTCAGTGTTAAATGTGGATATGGACATTTTACTGTTTGCCATCTGAACAATTCGTCCGTAAATCTGTTCCGACACCACAATGTTTACGCAAAATCATAGCTTGTAGGGGTGGCAATTCAAGGGGATAATTTTTCTAAAATGTAGAGGGACAATTTGTCTCTCAAAAAATAATAATAAAATGATAAGCTAAGAAATCTACAAGCTTTTCTGTGGAAAGAATTTTCTCTCGGAAAAAACCCTATAGTAAATCGGAAGAATTTCTCCCATGAGTCATGACCAAAAAGGTCTTCATTTTTGAATTGACGAAAAATTTGCCACAATTTGTAAAGGGTTTATTTTAAAATTCGTTCTCCAAGGGAATAATATTAAATAATAATCGGACCTCCGGACCCCTGGTCAGAAGTGCAAAATTCATTCGTTACTCGCAGCTAAGCTATGCAGGCATATCGTCACCACCGCAAAATGTGATTGTTTGAAAATCGAATCGAAGAGAGTGCACGAGAGAAAAAGAGCGAGAGAGAGAGGTAGAACATGTTCAAATTGTATATTATTCGGTTGTGTTCAATTAGAAGCCTGCGCTGAATTGTTCAGTAAAATTAGCTGCACAAATTCTTGGTCGGTGTGCCGTATCTTTCACTGTCGTGACCCACATTCAAAATATTCATTCAGAACGGATGCCAAAGCATATAATGGTCATAATCATTGTGGAAAAAAATATGAAGGGTAAATCGTTTCAAGCCAGGACTGATTGAGAAAGTTGAATGTTACAACATTTTGTGGGAAAAAATGTGCTGCAATATTTTCTATCTATCTTCATGTCAGGAACTCTCTTTTTTTCTCTGTGTTCGACTGATGATTCGCATAGCATATCCAAACATCAAATCTGGAATGCAATTTGGCTGGCGTGTGACGCAGATGCACACTACTGTACGTGTATAGTTAAGAAACTATGTCAATTCCAAAATCAAACCTATATATAATAATAAATGTTAGTTCGTGAAGCAGATGCCAATTTTCGAGAGTCAAAAATTTCAATCGATAGAGAGAGAGAGAGAGAGAGAGAGAGATCAAGTGCTAGAGAAAACGAAGAAAATGATCGAATGAAAAGTCGACAATGTTGCTGAAATGATATCGTCTTTATCCCGGTTAAAGGATATGGCAAAATGGAACGTGTGGAAACGTGATCACATGAAACAGTAACAAGTTATCATCGAAATGTACATACATGTATAATGTCAAATCTCAGTTGCATCATTTCACGCATCTATCAACAGTTCGATTTGTGTTTGGGTTCGAAAAGCGAATTCATGATGCGAGAATACATCACGTATACCGCCTTCAATTTGCAAAGCCAAAAGCGAATATTTAACAATTCACCAGAAAGACGGCCGAGCTAAAAGGGTACGCAGGTGAAAATGATATCACCGATTCGATTTGTTTATCGACGGCTTTTTTTTGCACAGCCATTCTTGTTTATTAAACTTTTGTTTTGAATTGTTGCGTCTATAGCGATTGTAAACGAAAACTGCACATCAGCTACGGCATAAAAATAATTTCTGTCTATTCTGTGTTTGCCTTTCCAAAACGAATTCATATGCAACGTGTACACAAATATACAAAAAGATCGACCAAATAAAATTCTCTTTAAAACAAGCATTCATTGTTATATACGTCGCCGTTCTGCCATATGGTATGATATAAAATGGGTAAAACTCAATGCGTTGAACGAAATGTACACGAACATGTAATGAAGGTACAGTCAGTCAATATGTGCAGCATTCCAATTGCGATGATGCACCAGCAATTCAATATCAATTTTCCGTTTCGTTCAACCTGCCGCGCAATCGGGTGGATTGAGAGTTTATCTCATTTCTGTTGCCTTTGTGTTAAACAAACATACACATTTCAGCACTTATGTTTTCGCCATGCGTTCATCGCATCATTTTCAAATTAGAGCTTGAGATGGGGTATTTTGGTTTAATTATTGTGAGATTTCTGTGATAATGTTCACATAATTACACATTATAAAACGAAAATTCGAGTGAACATTGACTTTCACCGGTTAACATCAGACCATGTGTATTTTGGATGTATTTTGGATTGCAATTGTGTGGACAAGCATACTTCTCTCTTTCACTCTGTCTGCATGTCTCTCTTTCACTTGTGATGTGGTTTTGTGTCGGTTATTTACAATAATTGTAGATTGAGGTCAACGTTGAGCTTTTGATCTGATTCCGCATTCCCCGATCTAGTTCTCTCTAATCTATTCGACTTTAGTTTTCATTTCAATTACAACAAAACAAATATGCGAACACCAGTATTCATAGAAATTAAATTGTGTGTACTTTATGATATTATACAATTTTCGAGTATCCTTGCGTTTAACTGCAATTTTCGTCGGTATTTTAACCGAATATATATTCACACCAGCTATACCGATATTAAACTTACAAACTCACGTAACTTTTTTTCTTCTATTCACTTTCTATGAATCTGAATCTGGTACGATTGCAATTTTCAGATGCAAAACGCTATTTTATTTGCATAATGTTCGTTCTGTGGTGCAATTTATTCTCTTTCTCATCAACACATTCGAATTGGCTGAATCGTATCTGGCTGCTGCCATTACAGTCGACGAAAATATATCAATATCACCATTACAAATACCCTACGCTTGGATGTCATTCGCTTTAACGGTGTTAGTGATGGCATTTGTTCGCGTTTGTGAAATTTCCGATAAATCAGGTAAGAAAAACAATGTGTACCATGCCACTGTCTGTGTGTCGGTTTGAAGACATTTCAAATAATTAACATATGTGGTGAGAATTGATTTTTTGTCATTCTCTCGAATCGAATAAATTCCATTTTGATAAAATTCCATGTTCTTCGATATAAATCGCATTCGATGCGAATATCCAGGTTATCTGTATTTGTCGGTGCTGTGCCAAATATTTGTTTTCGTGACGAAAATCTATAAAGTCATTTTACTTATGGAAACATTGGATTTAAATGACTTACGTCCCGTTCTGATTGAATGCACAATCGTTGGGCTGATGCTTTTGGTTCTATTGGATTCGTATACCATTTATATCGAGGTAAGTTTTCCATTATTATCATATGAAATACCTATCCATACTGTTACTTGACATATCTCGATATCAAATGTGGCATTAAATAAATTGCACATTATTTTTTTCAATTTTCCCAAAAATAAGATATCGGCTGATTATAAAGGAGTTAAATTTTGCTAACATTAAAATCGAAATAGTTATTGGAGGAAACTTACATTTATTATGTATAAAGATAATATAAAATTTACGTGTATGTTGCAAGTTAAAGTTGTATCAGGGAATGTTTCCATCAGAAATTATAGCTCATGTTTATAGCCTATAGTAAAAAAAACGTTGCAGCAAAAATGAATGAAATAGAGGAGGAGAGAGAGATAGTTAACATAGTTTGACATAGTGAAATCTGGTTAAGTGGAAATATTTTGTATTATGTTGACATCGAGATCGAAATGAGGATCTATTAAATAAAAAGGAAAAACGCGACAAACGACACACGAAACACGACAACATCCTGTTGTAAACTGTACACTACATTAATCCTGGCTCTCTAATGGCATCCTCCAAAGTGCACGTATGCATACACAGGCGCAAACGATACATCGGTACATATTTTACAGAATATTTACATGTCAATTCAACGGAAACTGATACATGTTGTTTATGCAAAAGCACTGCTTTATTTTACTTTTTGAAGTGTGTGCGCTTGAAAAACTTTTCTATAGCATACATGAGCAGACTTTTTCTGTATTGGAGGGGGCAAATGACATAACATGTATTCATACTCTATACATGCCACTTTCACGGAGGAAGATGGGTTGATCAGCAAAAAACCTGGAAAATCGGAAGAATTTTCATTTCAAAAAGTCGAAAAAAGTGAAAAGCAAAAAACGCATCACTTTCTCGTCAAAAAACCCTAGCAAATTGAAAGATTTTAAATTCAGATGGAGGCATTTTTTGGTTTTTTAGACCGGGGAAAATCCCAGGCATGTGTATGCCCCCTCTGATCACTTATGTTTATATAGAGATTAAGCAAGGCACTCGTACGTACATACATAGTTTATACGTAGTTTTCTATTAATACCTCTCTTTTCTATCTTTCACGTCACTCCCTCTCTTTCTCACACACACTCTCACTCGCTTCCTCTCTCTTTCGATCTGTCGCACGATGCGTAAAATACAAACCATCAAAATATGCAATGAATTTCCTTGTTCTACAGCCGATGTTATTACTTCCGATCGATATGGTTTTATTTGTGTTTATTTGCCAAATCGATAGCGATACATTCCCGCGTCCGCCTCTCTCTCATAAATATGGAAAACTATATTGGTTTTTAATTCATTTGCCATTTCCCTGTTCTGAGTGTGTACACTATGAAAGCGCACATCAATTTTAAACGCAACACAATGTCCCGATCGATGTACTATATGCTATCGATGACATCAATGGAGTAGTAAATGAATTGCATCTGAAAACCATATCATGAGTAAAATGGTCGCATGAATATAAATAAAAAAAAATTATCCATAAAATTTTTTATGGTCAACAAAAAAAACACACACAAGAAACCATGGCTAAAAGTCGTGTATGTGTGTGTTGCGATTCGTTCCAAACGAACGAAACAATCTGATCGCATTCGATGAACTATATTTCATTTGTTATTCCTTCGTAAAAATTATGCTCCATTTAAATTGCAAGTTGCGGAAAAGTATTCACATCGAATCGAGTTAAAATCGTGTTCATGGTTCCAATTTCGTAATGCTGAGCACGATATGTTCCAATTAAATCGAAAAACTAGAATGGAATCTAGAGTAACGACAATGGTTTGCATTTTGAGAGTCAAATTTATTTGGCACACAAGACATCATACACATCGCTTGAAATGCGATCGGCAAACGAACGGAATAAGTCAATAGCCACAATGCACCACATAAAATATGATGAATTTTTTTTCCCAAATATGTACCAAAACTACTATATGAAATTATTCCACATCTTGGAATTTATGAATGTCTGTGTGTCTGTGTTAAATTGACTGCCACATGGAAAAAGTGTTCACATGTGACTCGTTGTGCAAGAATGATGCGTTCAATGTGAATCTAAAACGTTACACTTCATTGTTTCAAGATTTTTTTTCTTTTTTTTTCGTTCAGCTTCAATTTAAAAAGAATATATTCAAATTTATGAAAATGAATATTATTCGATATTCCAGCCAAAAGAGTCCTAATGTAATCGAATTTTCGTATTCGAAATTTATTCGAATCGGAATCGATTTTCAAGCAGATTTTAGAAAAAAATGCAAACCACAATTGACCCCATCGAATGTACATTTTTGTGGACCAAAATCGAAGCTCAACCGACAATTTATTGTATGTAATACCTTTTTGTGTTTATGTTTTTAGTCGAGCTTTACAAACGCAGTGAAATCAACGCTGACGCCGGATGAACATATTGGATATAAGCATTCGCAGGCAACGTTTTTATCGAAAATTACCTTTTACTGGTTTACACCGTTGATTTTACAAGGATACCATGAGCCACTTGAACTCGAAGATTTAGGTACACTTCATGAAGCAGACACCTGTCGAACCCACTACGATCGATTTCATTTTATCTACAAAAGCTTTAAGGTTCGTACTTTCGTTTCTTTTCCATCATTAACCCACTAAAAGCAGCATTATGCGAACAAACACTTGAACTAAACTCATTAATAAAGATCATAAACCATAAATAGTCATAAATAACGAGTTTCCCCTCGAAAAATTGATTATCAACGCTTTCAACCAGTGCAATACAGTTTTTTAATGCCAATAATTTCGCATTGAATACAAATCGCTCTTGTTGTACGGAACTACACACCAGTGTAGTATATCAAACATAAATTAATTTCAAACATGATATCGAAAATGGAAATCGGATATATTGATGTTACAACGTACACCGGATTAACCGGGACGCCGGACTACAACTGTGCAGCAGTCATATAAGCCGAAAAGAAGTGCTTCAAAATATCGATATTTCAGTTTTAGGAAACGACTGAGTTACAGAGCATTCGATTTGCAAATTATATTAATTGAGATTTAAATCTTCACTTCTTGAAATTGAATAAACTGGTCTAAAACTCTATATATCTTATCACAAAGCCATACATTTGAACTGTATCGATAGATATCCGCATGAATGGGCATGCTAAAAACAATCGTTTCGGTATTTTTGACTCTTGAGCTTTCGATAATTTAATGTGGTTTCGCATGAACTGATTTGAGTATCCAACTCATCAATTTTTCAAATTATCCCATTTTTTTATGTGAAAATACTAGCCATTTGGTCAGAAGAGCACTTCAAATATGGCAAAGTAATAAAATTTAGTTTGATGAATTTAATTCAGTTTCGACCACTTGAAAAGTGTATAAATTTATAAAACTTGCATATGAATGTGTGAATTATAATGAATTCGAATAATATTTATTTAGTACACAATGCAGTTTCGATTTTGTTCATATTTAAGAAAAATTATTTTTACATTCAAATATAGCTGGGGCGCACGCTTGCAGAACAACAAGCCACAAAGCCATGATCAAAATCTACTAATGATCAATGGCAACCCCATGATAAGAACTTATTAGTTCCACATACATTTAACATACATAAAATTACAAATATAAATAATTCTTTGTAAAAAATAAAAAAGAGATGATAGAAAGAAATGAACGCACTCATGTGTGTGTGCGCGCGCGAGCGATTGAAAATTTTTGTTTTTTTTTTTGCAATTAGATGGTCAAAAATCATAAATATGTTCGCGAACTTTATGATAATCAAGCAACTATTTTCACAAACAGATAGATATAATAAATGAATTTGTTGCTTTTTTGCTGTTGTTACAAGATCGCAAATTCAACAACAAAATTTTCAACAATTCATTTTTTGATCGCAAAAATGTCTTCAAAATCAGTTTGTTTTTGTTTTTTCAGCCCATGCTGGAACAAACTGATGAAAAGTTTTTGGATTTCATCTACATACATACATATACATTTATATGTAATACAAATTTTCAATCGGGCACGCGCGCTTGTCAGGCAGTGCGTACATCTTTACAATAAATATTTGTAAACTTATATATGTCTTAGCTGTTTTATAATTTTTATATTGTATTTAAAATTTTAATTTTCTTGGCATGACAGGCCAGATGATTCGTCAGGTGATGTCGATGAAAATAATGATTCGTTTTCATTGCTATCGTTTGATGATGATGATGATGATGATGAAAAAGACATCCGCCGCCGCAATTGTTGCCGTCTAGCGGCAATCTGAAAAACAAAATACATATGCACAAATTTAAAAAAAAAATAAGCATGTTTGTGTGTTCACGAACTATAATAAATAAAAATTCACGACTCGGGTCGCGAAAATTCACGACTCGGATTGTGAAAAAATTCACGACTCAGGTCGCGTGAAAATTCACGACCAATTGTATAAAATAAAAATTCACGACCTATTGTATAAAATCCACGACCTATTGTATAAAATTCCCGAAAACTATAGGTATAATTTTAAATCTGTTCGGTTTTCACATGTTAATTAAATACGAAAGTGTTCGGCGCGGTTTTTAAATTCGGTTTCTTTTAACATTCATACATTTAGGTGCTGCAATGAAACCGAATTTAAAAACCGCGCCGAACACTTTCGTATTTAATTAACATGTGAAAACCGAACAGATTTTTATATTTTTATTTGTATGTTTCGGATTGTGCGATATGCATAAATAGTATATTTATGTTTTTGACATTTGATGACAATCTGTTACCTTTCGTTCCTTTTTCCATTTGAATTCAGCAAATCTTTCTTTGGCTTGCCTATTTTGGATTTGTGCATTTTCTTCAAATGTGGCTGGAAGTCTACGACCAACCACTTCATGATAGCCTATAAATAAATAAATAAATAAATAAATAAATAAATAATGCGGAGAAAAATAAAAAATACATTATTTATGATAAAAACTCACCATGTATCCTCATATTTCGGCCGGCATTCACATCACGATGTATGGTTAATGACTGTGTTTCTGTCGTATTAATTTTATTTTTCTCATATTTCCAGGCCAATACATTTTTTTGCTTACGTTTTGGATGCCATTTATATCGACGCCGCTTCTGCCCCGGCAGCAGTGGTATTCCTTGTTGATCAAAACGAGCCAATTCAATGACAACACTTGGTGGTGGTGGTTGTGATGATGATGATAATGGCTCCTCTTCTCGTTGACGTGCCTTAATTTTTTTTT